>NC_047121.1:47651779-47849398 GCF_902500255.1 Thalassophryne amazonica
AGCCTCATTTACAGCGGTGCAGTTCAAGCATGCCGAGGTGAAGCTGGAACGAGCTCATACGAGAATTACACTAAAACCCAGCCGAGCACGCTCACTGTTGTAGCATCCTCACCAACTACGTGGAGACACGGCAGATAACAAGGCTATATTTTACAATATGGAGCACTGAAAAGTAATGAATTCCCACTTTTGATTACTTTGTGTACTGTGCCAAGTTGAGCCCAAAGAGAGTACACTGAAATGAGGGTGGTACTCAATGACAGACATGACTATGTTGTGTTTATGTGGATAATAGTAAATACGGATAAGCACAGAAGAGATTTTATTTTCTCAGAAAGATACATTCATGCAGATGTAGGAATAAATGTCTTGGCTGTATGCACCCCCATCTCATGCCATGCACATCAATTAATCTAACTCACTCATCTTCAACTGCTCTTCCGAGACACACAGCTTTTTCTTTCTTTTGGTTGCCCTTCTTCGGAGTTTCAAAACTTGCATCTCCACTTCATACATAATTTTATTAAAGTCCATCAGACCTCAGCAAGTGTAATTGGATGATTTGTGTTAATCATCATGTTATTGAATGTTTTTTTACTTAAAACTATTTTAGTAAGTTTTCTTATGTAAGAAATGTTTTTAAACTTCAAAATGTACAATAATCAGAAATTATTCTTGAGGTAAAAAAAATTGTAAGGATTTTCTTTATAAAACTGCTGTGTAAATTAGTCGTTCTGGTGTTTCTGTGACACATTTCTCCACTGTGTTGTCTTCCGTGTTTGGCCTCGGTGTGAAAGACCCTTTAAAGTGGAAGACTTTCTCCTTCTTTTTTGGCATAAGGAACAAGAATGAAGCAGAGTGAGAGCAAAGTGATAAAGTGGAAATGAGTTAAAAAAAAAAAAAGAAATGTTTTGACCAGTTACTCTGCACAGTTAAGGGCATCAGTAGAAAAGTGGCCACGCATGAATGTGTGTCTGCGTGCGAGTGCTTGAACAGTCGGGCTTCCTCACTGCTCTGTTAGTTCCACGGCTGCAGAAAACATTTTACACGATCAAAGCATTTAACACTCCTGAGGCCTGGGCATCAACCACCCCAACCTCCCCACCCCCCTCTCTCACACACACATACACTTACACACATGCACACTAGTTTCATCCAGATTTCATCCTGCACATCTCCAGGGATTTGACAACACTGAAGTCACCCAAACATCGCACCCGGAATGGACCACCACCAGGTACTGAGATAAGCGCGGCGCAGTTGAAACCCCTTAGTTGTCCTCTGTCGAGCAACAGCGCACTATCAGCTCGGCCACAGCAGCCACGTTCCCTCCCTATCTCGCTCTCCCTCCCCTCCGGTGCTCTTTGACAGAAATAATTGAGGTAGGGAGGTGGTGGGAGGTTAATGAAGCACTCCCAACACACAGCTGACCTTTCCCCAGTCCCTGCGCAAATCATCGAAGAACAGTTTTTTTTGGACATTTTTTAAATGAAAGCCTTTAAATTATTTATCTAACTATAGTTCCCAGAAGGCCCTTCATTAGAGACTGGCCGTGACATTTTTCTCTTCCCCCCGCCGTCTCATACTTACCACCTCACATGCAGTCCAAGAATATCACTGTCAATTTCTCTTTGCCTTTGTCTCTCTTCCGCTGTCATCTTTGTCTCTCTTCGTCTCCCCCCCACTCTCTGACATTAGACGCATTAAAGATTGAAAACTCGGTGGTGTATTCTGCACATTGCTGTGAAACAACAGGCGGGCATCAGGACGTGAGATGTTTTTGCTGACGTGGAATGGAAACTGAGTTTATTTAATCTTTGAAAGTGTTGCTAACTACCTCACAGTCCAAGAGATTGCAGGTAGGGAAAAAAATAAGGAATGTAAAACTGCTTAACATTTTGATAAAGAAAAATTCTTTTGTCGTGTGCATCCCAGTAAGATTGGAAAAAGCTACCCTGTTTTGGTAAATTTGAGAATCTAGCATGTCTTCAAAAGGGGGAAAAGCAATTGGCATCAGGAGAGAGATAAAGTCCCCTTGTACAGGCAGGTCCATATGTATTTTGACAGTGACACGATTTTTATGCTTTTGTCTCCGTACATGACCACACTGGAGTCGAAATTAAAAAAAATCAAGATGTGCTTGTAGTGTAACTTGACAGCTTTAATTCAAGAAGGAGTAGAGGGAGAAGTAAGTCCTGTATGGGCCCTGCGGCACATTGGTGGTCATCCCTGGATTTCTTAGCATGAAGCGGATGAGAATCTACCCCTCTCCCTGGAGGGAACACTGGTCCAATGCAGGTTACTTCCACAGTTAAAACTGGTACCCATTTACAGCTGGGTTTACTGAGAAAACACATATAAATGGTCTTGTCCAAGGACTCAAATGGCAGCATGACCAGGAAACAAACCCAAGCCTCCATATTGAGCTTTTATATTTTGACTCTGTAGGTCCCCTGACAAGAGTGTGACAAAAATGTAACTTTATTAATTTAAGAATAACAGCCATTTTAAACATAGTTCCCATTTTTAGAGCCCGCAAACAGTTGGACAAACAAAATATCAATATTATTTTGAATATAAGTCATCACTTTTACCGATAGTTTGTTTTAGACAAATCAGGGGATGGATACATTGATGTTTCCAGGTCACTGAATATGTTTTTGACTTCATTTACATCAGTCAGTAAGAAATGCCCAGTGCTGTATGGTGTATCAGTCCACAGGACAACAGTGTCCATGAGGGAATAAATACAGAGGCACACCAAAAATACAGGCAGGAGGTTGAAATACATGCTGTAATCAAACCAGGAAGAAGTACTAAAAGAGCAGATGAAAACTCTGAGGGGAAGAAAATGATGTCAGTTGGAGTCGACAAAAGGAAACAAAACACAAAAAATGTATGCGAGAAGACTTGTGGGGAGCAAGACGTTCTGGCACTAGTGTGATGGGAAATGGAGGAGTAAATTGGGTGCAACACAATTAGGAAACAGGCGTACATGTCAACGGGAAACAGGAGTGCATGTGAACAGGAAAGAGCTTCAGAAATAAGCACCAACAAGAACTGTCAAAATAAAAGCAGAATTGCACAAAATGTCATCATAAATCTGTCTGGAACAGGCAGTTCTCAGTCACTGAGTGACTGTACAAGCACAGAACTGGTGAGTTTAGTCACCTAGTCACCCAGATAACTCTGAAGTAGCTAAAGGCTTCTGTGAGCGTGACTGTAGAAACAGAAACAGAAACAGTGCGTGGTGCACCATTTATCTGGCACATCACTAGATATGTACGTTTATGGTGAAGTGACAAAGAGAAGGGTTTTATTTAAAAGAAGATGGGAAATTTCAGCTACAGTTTACCTCAAGTCAAATCAGCGACTGAACCCGTTACATGGTCTGTTTTCTTGTGTTAAAATCCTTTTGCTCTACGCTTTAGGCACATCTTGATTTAATTCAGCTCCATTGGGATGGTGCATAGAGACAAAATTGTCACTGTCCAAATCTTTATGACCCTGACTATATGCCTCTTTGTTACTTATGCTTGCTCTGTCTCCACAGGACCAGCATTCTTAATGTACACTCCAGTTTACTCCCTCCTTCATTGGGATAGTCTGATTTGTGCCGTATTTGTCAGGCTTGGGTTGAAGATGAATGGCAAGACAAATTTCATTAACATTATTCCAGAAAAGGGGGGAAATCAAAGGTATTGTTGAACAAAAATCTGTTCTCAAGTGATGGGCATTTGTGTGCGCATGTGCACATAGTCCAACACAATAAAATCATCATCTCTGCTTGGTGCATAGGTGTAAAAGAGTGAACAAACAATCAAATGTGTTAAGAGTGCTGTTGTTTTACAAGAGGTGCAATTCGTCAGGTCAGTTTTGCAGATGAAATGGGGGAAAATGAGACATGACAACTCACAGAGTTATGCAATATTGATATTAGTGGAAATGTTATCAGATACAGTGTGTGAAGCACCGCAGAAACCCAGCCTTCCCAGGGGAAGAAGAGATGTATGGCAACATCCACTCGTCTCAGACACTCTCACAACTCCAGTGGCCTCACGATAGCTGCAGGGAGTTTCCAAAATTTCTGTCACGTCAGTTTAATAGCACTTAAAGTGTGAGTTTGTGTGATTTAGGCTTCACTGTCAGCAGTTGATGAAATGTGCTGCAAGTTGAGAAACTGCAAGTAAATGCACAAAACATGCAACAATCTGAACAAAAATACTGCATTCATACATGTGCAGCAGAAAAAAGCACACAAGCAAATACAAATACAGATCAGTTTGAGAAATGAGCCAAAGCAGAGGAAAGACTTCCTAGTGAGAGTGTATCATTAGTAAAAGTACTACAGTTAATTGTGTTAGTTAGTGTTAATTAGAATATGCATATTTTATTGAAAATATGTGTGTGATTGTGGCAGCTGAATTTCTGGAAAATACTTTAATGATAAATTAAATTGATTTCAGATGGCGCAGAAATCATTTATTAAGAAATAAAGTTTTTGAAGTCAGTGTTTTGGGCAAAGTCAAAAGTACAATTGAGGTGTGCTGAACTGGGATGAATTGTAAAGAAATATGTAAATCCTGACGTAGCTGTAGGAGTGTTGTGAAGGTGTCGTGACATGGACCCACAACAGGGGGCGTTAATGAAAGGACAATGGAATAGTTAAAAAGTAACAATTTAATGTTGTGAAGGTGCACAACGTAGTACAGACAAATACAAATATGCGGAATATCAATCTGACACAAGGTGACGTGTGGCAGGCTCGAAGATAGGAGACGTCCGGTGCGAGAAGAGCTGGATCCCACACAGCTTCCACCACCAACGGATCTGAAGAACACCGGAGCCGCCAAGCCCTGCGCCCCAGGTGGCCACTGTCTTCAGCAGTCAGACCCGGTACTGCTGGCAGAGAACAGAAACAGTTCTTGGATGAGTGTGAGTTCGTACACTCAGTAATCCCACAGTCTGTATACAGTTAGGAGGGAGAACCTCCACCTCCGAATCACACACTCGTGCAGCTCCCGAGATAACCACTTATCTGGTTGGGGTGGGAGGCGAAGCCATCGCAGTCCACGCCAACTCAGCAGACAGGGTATCCATCCCAGGAAAACGGCTGCAAAAGAGATCAGACTAATGCTCGAATTAAGGTTCAGCAGAGAATTACCTGTATCGGCGAGGAGGTGGAGTTGCAGTCCGGCCTTTGTAGTGGTGGTGATGGGTGACAGCTGGTGTTGATAGGTGACAGCTGTCACTTCCAGCGGCTCCGACACCCTCTCGTGCTTGGAGCCCGCACTGCAAGCAGGGCGCCATCTGGTGGTGGTGGGCCAGCAGTACCTCCTCTTCAGCGGCCCACACAACAAGGAGGTGTAATAAAGTAGTGCACTGATAGGTAGCGCATAACCGATTGTCATCTTCACACATGCAGAGCCCCTGTTATGTAAATCCCAATTGCAACCGCACTTGTTTGTTCTCTCATAGAGGTTGTGCTCTAAAAATTAAAAGTGATTAGGCTCGCTGTTGGTGTGTTGGTATCAACCAGCAATAAGATAAAATCAAATAAATGAAATCAATATCGTAATAGGTGTCAAAAGCCAAGGAGAAGAGATATTTAAAACCAGACAGAAATGAGGCCTACCTAATTTGCTGAGGCAGGTCATTCCATAATTTTAGAGCCACAACAGCGAATGCGCTGTACCCCCTGTAGCTCAGAGAGGCAGGGTGGGGCAAGAGCATTCAGGGATTTAAAAACAAATAAAATGAATTCTAAAGTGTATGGGCAGCCAGTGGAGTGAGGCTAAAATGTAGAAAATGTGCTCATGTTTACATTTAAAAGACGTGCAGCAGCGTTCTGTACCATCTGGAGATGGGTGATGGAGGACGCACTAACCCACACATACAGTGCATTACAGCAATCCAGCCAGGTAATAACAAAGGCATGGATTACTGTCTCAAAGTGTTGCCTTGAAAGAATTGGCTTCATTTTGGCCAACTGCCTCAAATGGAGAAAAAAAATTATATGACTGTCAAATTTCAGATCAGTGTCCACTTTAATCCCTAGGTTTGCGATGGTTGACTTCATATACTGGGCCAGGGAAGTAGATCTAGCAGGGGGTGGGGGTCCCAGTGGACCCGCCTAAAACCATTACTTCTATTTCCTTATCGTTGAAATTGAAAATGTGCAGAGCTATCCAGGCTGAGAGAATGTACATCATTCTTTTTAAGAGTCACATACATATGGCAGTTATCTGCATAAAAGTGGAAAGGAATACCATACTTCCTAAGTATAGAAACAAGTGGGGGATATAGGGAGAGAAGATGGCCTAGAAGAGCCTTGTGGGACCCCACAAAAGAGAGGAGCAGAGGAGGACAAATCATTTGGAAGTGATCATGCCTTAGACCAGCAAAAACATTTAGGTTCATGTTTCGGAATAAAAAGGTAAATTTAGCAATTCCATTTACACTTCCAAAGTTTCTGTTTGGATTAATCTGTTCGCTCGCTTCAACTGGGTGGTTCACGGTTTCCTCTATCCAACACACACCAGGCTGAGGGGTGTGGCAACGCTTCCTGCACTGATGCAAAAGACCACGCCTCCGATTGCACAGAGCATGAAACTAGAGGGACACACAGTCTGTGGACATGAGATGAATTGTTGGTGATTTATGGATACAAATACAAACGTGCATAATCATACTGCACAGAGTCATAGGGCCTCATGTAACAACATTGCACGCTTGTGGTGTAAATTTCCGGTGTAAATTTGAAGTACACCAAAGTTGCCGTGACATGTATCAAGCAGTGCGCACCTACCCATTTCCAGCATATGCCCGACGTGACCTTGATAAATGCGGCGGGTGAAAACAATCGTAATTATAATGAACACGCCCATAAATATTCAGACTCCGCTTCAGACACACCCTCATTTCATGACATGGAAGCCAGGAAGACGGCAAAGAAAACGAACTTCACCAATCACGACGCGTGCCAATAGAGCATCACAAGCGGCCGTCGTATTAATTGTTTTGTAGTATAATCAAAAAAGTGTTATTCTCTTTTCACATGTCAATAATTCTTGACATGTGGATATTTGCTAGCTCAGTTAATAAGACACGCCTTATTTTTCAGATTTCTTTATTTTTTAAATTTATTTCTTTATTTTATGTTAACAAACGAATGGAGAAAACAAAACCTGATTGCAGCCCGGTGAAGGTAATGACAACACTACAGTTGTAATTATCAATTTCATTGTCTAAAACAATCACACCACATAAAGTTAAGCTCAGTGCTGCTCTGGCTCCAGGCTTGAAGTCTGGAGAAAAAGGCGAGCAGCTCTTTCTTTGCGGTCAGGGCTGTGGCCACGGATCGTGCTCCATAGACCAACAATCCCGCAAAAGCGGGATTTGTATTAATTATTATGTAGTATAATCAAGAAAGTGTTATTTATGTAACATATGCATTGATTTGTATAATGGCACTGTTTCTCATGTTGATCATTTTCATTTTTATGTGGATTGCAGTGCTGGTTCATTTTGGTGTATAATATATATAATTGGTATATAACCAATGACCACATTGATAAATGCCAAGTAGCGCAGCCATTTTGGCGTACACCCCATATACGCTCAAATATCGCCGTATGCAACGTTGATACATGAGGCCCATAGAGTGTATTCTGTGTACAGCTCTGGGTCCTGAACCATCGCATGCTCTGATACCCTTAATATATCCCTCATAAGTCACATTTATTTTTGAAATATTTCTGAAAAGAATTTGAGAAAAACATTTTGTAACAATCTGGAAAGACTACTCAGTCTCACACTAGCCTCAAGATCATAAGTTGAATGTCTTTAATGTTGTGTTTCTTACTTGCACTGTACTGAAAATGCCTGAACCATGATTTTTGTTCCACCTCAGCTTATAGTCCAGGAAACACGGTTGGTGTTTTCTACAGTTTTAAAACTGTCAGCATTCCAGCAGATCAACAAGGTTCCTGCAATAACACAACACACATTCCTGTTTGAAATATTCTGACACACCTACAAAGTGCATTCATGCAGCACATCATTCTGCTAAGTCCAACCAGTGCACACATGTGCATGCATCACATTCAGGGTACACATAAATGTTTCAACCTTCTGGAGTGGTAATAGTCCAAGCTGGAGTCAAATATTAACATACATGAGCTCACACTTGAGTATCAGCAGCGAAAACAGGGGGGCTGTCACCCTCTATTCCCCCTCACCCCTCATCACCCCCATCCCCACCCCAGGTCTTAGACAACAGTGAGAAGACATCCCACATCTAACATTGAAGAAAACCTGTAATTTATTAGCTCAGTAGAGTATTTTATTTTTATAAATAAAAAAAATAAGCCTGGTTCTGCTGGAGGTTTCTTCCTGTTAAAAGGGAGTTTTTCCTTCCCACTGTCGCCAAGTGCTTGCTCACAGGGGGTCGTTTTGACCGTTGGGGTTTTTACGTAATTATTGTATGGCCTTGCCTTACAATATAAAGCGCCTTGGGGCAACTGTTTGTTGTGATTTGGCGCTATATAAATAAAATTGATTGATTGATTGATTGAAATGCTTTTTAAGTGAATTACTACAGTTGTGGACATATGTTTACATACACTGTTTGTTGTGATTTGGCACTATATAAATAAAATTGATTTGATTTGATGGTAGTAATTGTACTTTTGCTTGAGGATAGCTTTTCAGTGCTCTACCCGCTATAGGACATTTCTAGGTATTGTCTAAAGAACTGAAGAATAAAGGAGTGTTTGTGTTGCTGCAGTCACACAGCAACAGAACCCAATAATTTGAAATGTTGAATTTTAAAATAGTGAACGGATACGGTGCGCACCTGTTCAGTGTCAAGGTGATCAGTGGGACATTTAAAAAAAGAAAGAAAAAGAAAATTAAACCTATATTGTTAACACTGTGGTCTGTAGTATTTGCGTTTTTCTGTTTACATGCCACAGTTCATACTTAGCCACTCCTCTCCCGCTCTTTCTCTTTCTCGTTCTGGCTCTGTCAGAATTATTACCAGAACCTGGTGTGAATTTATGCCTTTATCCACAGCAGAGGCAGCTGTGGTTTACAGTGTTTCTGGAGAGGGATGAGTTGTGTGAAGCATCCGTTTGCAGGACAAGAGGAGGCACAAAGGTGTGAGGATGAGAGGAGAGGAGACGAGGACTGTCCGTCTGTTACCTTGTGGTGTAGTCACCGCTGGCAGGGATAATGGGAAAGAAGTGCTTCATTAACTCTCAGGGTCCATGGCCAGGGTCTGCCTGCATCATTCACCTTGGAAGAGTGCAGTTTTCACCGCTTTTCCCTATTCGTGGTTGCATTTTCTACGTCCACCTTTCTTAGTCCCTCTTGCTTCAGACACAGTGTGAAAAGTTGCTTTGAAAGTGGGCTGGAGAAGAAAATATTTTGTCCTTTTCATTCAATATTCTAGTCCAGCAAGTTGTTCTGTGACTCGATTCCAGGTGTGAGCTTCAAGCAGCCTGTCTGTGTCCTTCGACAAGACACTTCATCTGCCTCGTCCCAGTCCATGTCAGGGTCAGGTCTGGAAGCATGTGCTGTTAGCGTGCGTCACCACACCCACCACACTATGGGACCACCTTGATCCCTGGATGGCAAACACTGAGACTGGCATCCCATCCCAGGGGAGTTGTGGACTTCACACTACAATATCCGGAGATGAGCATCAGTCCGTTGATCATCAGAGCTTGTATCATCTTCATCTCACAGGCGTCATGAACTGCTTTCGGGTTCTTTTTGCATAGTGTCACATTTGATGCATCGTCCTGGTAATAATATGAGCACAGAGTTTTCCGTGCTGGCACTATTGCATTTATTGATGGCCTCACACATGACAAAACAGACTGTGTGAAATTCACAGTCTCTGCACGTCGTGGAGCAGGCTGTACCTCAGTGGGTCCTTCCTGAGTGTGACTATAAATCTGCATCGGGTTTGCATGTGCTCCCTGGTGTGTAGAAATCTCCCTGGGGGGCTGGTGGTGGTATTAGCACCCCAGCCCCAGTAAAAACATGCACCCAGCCCAGTCCAATGAGATAAACACTTGGGGTGGTGGTGAGGTGTCATTCCACAGGAAACACAGTTTTTCATGCAACACAAACTCTCTTTCACACTATGTGGAGATCAGTTAAAGGAGTTTCAGTTTCTTACATGAGCTGTGCAACACATTACACTTTAAATTCAATTATTTGTGTCCTCATTTGACAAATTTTCATAACTTTAAAGGAACTAAGCAGTCGTACCTGTGAGTATTAATACGCTCAGGGCTAAAACAGGTAGTCAGTTAATAGCATCAGTATGGACACAGTCACATTGTTTTAGATTTAATTGCCTAGCAACCAATACAATTCATTGCTTGGTAAAAATTTGACCTTTGACCCCAGTGACCTCAATCTTCACCTGAATGATTGCTTCAATAGTGCTATACTGTTGTTGTCATTGTTATTATTACTATAATTTGGCCAACTTTTGTCTGTTTGCTCCCATAGTCCTCCCAGGTGTTTTGGCTAATTTCCAACAAACCTTGACCTTGGATGCTGGAATCCACCTTCATATGTTTGTCATATTTTATCACAGCATGTAGAAAACCCCTCCTTGTCCTTGACCTTTGGCAAAATGAACCATTAGAGCCCAATTCCAAGTTTGACCTTCATCCACATACCACATTTAGACATAGACATGACCTTGACCTCAGTGATTGACATTAGGTGAATTTGACCTTAATTGGGTCATGACCTTAAAATCCAGGAACCCATTTCCATATGTGTTCTAAATTTGGTGGAAATTCAAATGACAATCAAAATGTAGTCCTTTCACCGCAGTGACCTTGATCATGAATATTTAAAGAACAATTTTGGGTGCAACCTTCATCCACATCAAGTTTGATCAAATTACAGTAGTAATAATAATAATAACAATAATTATAGTTATATAGCGCTATCAGGAACAATTGTTACATTATTTCACATAAATAAAAAACTGATAATTATGTTGAGGGAAAACACATTTTTAAAAAAGATAGAATTATAGCGTGAATTAAAGCTATATAAGTGCATATAGTATGTTAGGTGAAAACGCATAGTGAAACCTCTAAAATGTTTTTTTGCGCAACAGAGAATGATCTCTGCCTTTACAAATGATTAAATATAACACAACTAGAAAATCAAAATGCTATGACAGCAGCAACCGTTTGAAATGTGCCACATGAAGTGTGAAGCTCTTCACTGAATGAGGCTGAGCCAAGATTAATTTTAAACTGGAAAACATGCTGTTGAAAAGAGAAAATGTAATGAAACTCAAGGTGAGGATACTCTATCTTGAAATCAGGCTTACACATAAAACACATCTTCATCTTTTAACTTGACATTCCATCAGAATACAGATAAAAACCTAAACAATGGGATTCATTTTACTCCTGAGATTATTATCTTATTTGGTTCTGAAACAGAGAGTAAGTTTAAAATCAGCTGCACTATCCAGTCCAATAAATCCTTATACTTACATTAAAAGACATCTGTGCAGAATCATTTTTCTTTGTTTAATCCTTTTTTAAGAGGCCTCTCCCATCTTCTGAGCACTAGAAAAGCAGCTGGAATGTCCTACATGAATCCAGACCTGATCACCGTCCAGGTCACTTAAGGATCAAGCATCTGCACTGTGAAATAAAAGCTTTGGAATGCACATCATCTGATCTTCTCTGCTCTGCATTTGCCTGGGATATTTGAGATTTTGCCATAAAAACTTCAGGAAATGTCTAGGTTTTATGTGTACGAAAATAATCTTTAAATACACCTTGCAGTGCAGTAGGACCCAGGGGAGTATGAATTTCTTTTACATACAGTGAGATTGGCTAATTATTAACAACTGAACTTATCCAACATGTTGGATGACATGACCAGGAGCCTCATGTATAAAGACTTGTGTGGATTTCCTACTGAAACATGGCATACACCAAAACCTAGAAACTGGTTTAAGCACAGTGTGTGTTAAGTGTGTTTACGCATGGATCCAAGCACATTCCATTTGTACATCCCACTGAATGTGGAATTGAGCTCACGTGCAGACATACCACTCTCCTTACTTAAATATGCAAATTCATGTAAATAAGCCCATGGAGCTGGGATTCCCCTCCGTCACATCAGTCAACATGGACACAAAAATTAAATTATACTAAGTGTGAGCTACAGATGACTGGAAAATGATGTGGAGACATGCAGCAATAGTTTATTTGGTACCCTGTGAAAAAGAATAAACATGAACATGAAAGAATGTTAGTGGGAGTGTGTGTGTTTGTGTGTGTGTGTGAGGCCGTAAACACTGTGGGCTCAGAGCAGCGCACACACACGCCGCAGCTAACAGTGTGTGTGACATTCACTGTATTGAAAAATACTGAACACAGCAAGACAATTGGGGGCCAGTTAAGAAGCGCTGCAGCTGTAATTTCACCACCAAGAAAAAGAAAACACACTGTCCATTGTTCTCTGTTGTTAGCTAATATTGCTAATTTTTCCAAAAATATTAGTCCTATCAACTTTCCGTTTTTGCACCTTTCATCCTTGACCCAATACACATAAGTTTACCAAACAGCAAATGTCAGCTCTCCCCAATTTCTCTGTGATTTAAGCCATACACACACACACACACACACACACACACACACACACACACACGCACAAATACATGCACACAGAAGCCACTTGGTTATTATAATATAGATAGTTGCCACCCAGTACATATTTTTGAAAATGTTCATCCCTTGAAACTACTGCATGTAGGCCTATTAAAAGGTGTTTAGTGTTGAATATATTGTGTCACTACTTTTAATCTTGATAGCCAACATAGTCAAATGGCAATTTATGCCACTAAGAGTGTCATATTGTTCTTGGACCATGAAAAATTACATCTGTCATGGCTAAAAACCTAAAATTAAACAGCATGATCACACAAATCAAATAAGTAGCGACAGTTTTGTGAGAATTTGGGACTTTGGGGTTGATTTGGTGCCCATCTTGAAATTAGAAAAGATGGCATGTTGGATTTCACTGTTGCTGTAAAACAGATCCATTGTAATAGGACCATTTCTATGCAAAAACTAATTTTTGGTCAGTTGTATTGGCTCAAAAAACAAAGAAGAGATCCGTGCTGTGCGGATCTCTTCTTTGTTTTTTGTGCTGTTTTTTGAGCCTGCACGCCAATACGGATTGTGATGTGCATGTCATCTTATTATCAGTTGTATTGGCTGCCATCTTGGATTTTCAAGTTGCCAGTTGACCAGATTTGGTAAGTGCTAACTTGGGAATCATGCCAAGCTTGATGCTTGTACCAGCATTGGCATGATTTTGCTGTAAAACTGATGTTATCTGAGCCACTACCCCTTGTCGCTGTAAAAACTCAACACTTCCAGGTATCACTCTCATAATGTATTGTCTGTGGAACAACATCTTTACCTACCTTGTATATGAGCATTGTCTGACACTTGTGATTTCTGTGACCCTTATGACCTAATTAAAGGTAGGTCACTGTCAAAACCTTGTCGCCATAATAATTCACCGCTTCCAGGTATTCTTTCCATATTGGATACAAATACTGTCTGGAACAAAATCTTCTATGAGTTCACACGTGAGCACTTTGTGACCTAATTAAAAGTAGGTCACAGTCAAAACCTTGTCACTGCAAGAACTCAACAACTTCCACTTTCCTTTTCATGTTGGATAAACATCCTTTCTGCAACAAAAATCATTAACAAACTCACACCTGAACACTGTGTGACCATTGTGACCTGTTTAGAAGTTGGTTGCTGTCAAACCTTTGTCACCATAGTAACATAATAAAACTTGTAGCTGTCTCTTTTATATAGGGTACACGTGCTTTCTGCACCAGAACCTTTAAGAAGCTCACATCTGAACACCGTGTGATCCTTGTGTCCTCTTTGGCCCTTAGGGCCAAGTTAAAATTAGGTCATTGTCAAAAACATGTTGCCAAAATAAGCCATTGATGCTTGTAGCTATGGCTTTCATATCTGATACACATTTTTGGAAACACACTTAATATTATTTTAACAGTTCTTTCCATTCTAGAGCATTTAATATTTCATGTGGTTGTGTAATTCTATTTTGATTATTTTCTGTGTCGTGTTCCTGGTGATACACTTTTTTTCAGCAGGTTATGCTTCATTTCAGATGGAACAAAGGGGGAATGGAATGTTTTTCACTGCCTCCAAACACATTGCTTCACAGTTCTGGTTTCAAGATCTCACCATTTTGAGCGTAGGAGTTTCTGCATTCCATTTTTCTCCTGGCGGGCGAAATGCACACACGCATACATACATACAGCACAAGCACACTCAGAAGTATCACAGTAAGCGATTGAATGTTAACCAGTCAGGATGAGAACAGATGGAATGCTGCGTTACAGCACCAAACTCAGGAAATGGATTTCCACCACCCACCCCCTCCTGTTTTCCCATAATCCCTAACTGTCTTCTGTTCTACCACCATTAGACAGACTTTGCATACAGCCTTAACCATTAGTTTCATCTTGTCTACCGAGTGCATTCAACTTTCTACGCGAAAAGAAAAGAGGAGCATCTTATCATATGTGAAGATAGCTGACAAATAAGATTAAAAGTCTTGTATAATCTTGTTGGTGCAGCTGTTGCAGTGCTTCATCAATGTGCCTCGCCTTTACCTCTTTGCTTTCTGCATATCACTTTCTGCATTATGCTGTAACTTTACCAGAACTAATTGCAAAGATATAAAGATAATATCACTGTCTGACTGCGAAAGTCCTTATGCTGCTGTGTGCTTCCTGACCAGGAGAATTACTTCTGGCCTCTGTGCATAAAAGTGGTCATAACTTCTGAATGGCAAATGAATTCAATCAGTAGTCGACTTTGAAAGCATATATCTTGATTGTTTTATTTCAACACTATTTTATTGATGAAGGTAGGCAAAAACTGCAAAAAATGTGTCATTGTCCAATTCCTGACTGCACCTTCCCGTTGGGCTTTTACTTTTTTTATTTCACTCAGACACACTTGGGTCAATGACTTTGCCATTTGTAGAAAACAGTTATAGTTAAATTTGGCAGTAATGGCTCTGGTTTAGGGAGCTGTGAAAGAATCAGAGCAGCAACGAGGATGCTTGGTGTGGGAGAACACACACACACACACACACATGTCATGTCCAGAAGATTCCAGAAATGGAATTAATTACCTTTAAAAGCTTCTGAATGACTGACATAATTGGGGGATAGCTAGAGCATCTGTGGCAGTGTTTAGAGAGTTACAGTGCATCCAGAAAGTGTTCACAGCACTTCACTTTTTACACATTTTTTTATGTTTCAGCCTTATTCCAAAATGGATTAAATTAATTTTTCCCTCAAAATTCTACACACCATACCCCGTAATGACAACACCCCTGTCCCTGCGTTGTTTTGGGATTTTTGTAAATTTAGTAAATATAAAAAAAAGAAAAAAAAGAAATCACATGTACACAAGTATTCACAGCCTTTGTCATGAAGCTTAAAATTGAGCTCAGGTGCATCTTGTTTCCACTGATCATCCTTGAGATGTTTCTACAGCTTAATTGGAGTCCATCTGGGGTAAATTCGGTTGATTTAACATGATTTGTAAAGGCACACACCTGTCTACATATAAGGTTCCACAGTTGACTGCATGTCAGAGCACAAACCAAGCATGAAGTCAAAGGAATTGTCTGTAGACCTCCGAGACAGGATTGTTTCGAGGCACAAATCTGGGAAAGGGTACAGAAACATTTCTGGTGCCTTGAATGTCCCAATGAGCACAGTGGCATCCATCCTCCGTAAATGACAGAAGTTTGGATCCACCAGTACTCTTCCCAGAGCTGGCTGCCATCTAAACTGAGTGATCAGGGAAAAGGGCCTAAGTCAGGGAAGTGACCACGAACCTGATGGTCACTCTGTCAGAGCTCCAGCATTCCTCTGTGGAGAGGGGAGAACCTTCCAGAAGAACAACCATCTCTGCAACAATCCACCAATCAGGCCTGTATGGTAGAGTGGCCAGATGGAAGCCACTCCTTAGTGAAAGGCCCATGGCAACCTGCCAGGAGTTTGCCAAAAGGCACTGGGCAGTCAATGGGCGAGAGCCGGTGTGCAACCTGGACAGGTCACCAATCTGTCGCAGGGCTACATATACACAGGCAAGCACAGTCACATTTTCACTCACACTTACAGTCAATATAAAGATTCCAGTTCATCTAACCTGCATGTCATTGGAAGCAGGAGGAAGCCGGAGCACCTGGAGAGAACCCATGTAAACATGAGGAGAACCTACTGACTTGACACAGAAATACCAGGTGGGGAGTGATCCCACAACCTTCCATCTTTGTAAAATCTTCGTCAGTTATGTAACACTCATGAACAAAAAATGAGAACGAGGTTTGGGTTTGTGGATGAGCTTTTGTGCCAAGCCACACTGCTAGCGCACATAGCAGGCAGAAGCCACCAAAGCTCCCTTAGGAGAAGCAGTGCAACAGCAAGAGGAGGCTTTACATTTTTCCTGAAGTACTGATTATTTTTTTTACAGTTGTTTTCAGTTCCCTTTAGTTGTGTTTTTTATGCCTTATTATGTTGCCCATACCTGGGGTATACAGATGGGTGATGAGATCATATTTTTTAAGCATCATGCCAAATGTTTTCACTTGCTTCTACTTCCTGGATACCACAACACTGTTTACCCTGTGTACTCCAGTTTAAATCATAGCACAGGTGCCACACTCATAGGTTGATATGTTCAAATTTTAACACACACTTGTGTAATAAAGCTGGTCAATCAGTGACCATTGATCTTGGCGTCTGACTGTGCTGCAGTGTTCGCCACTACTTAAATAGCAGTGTGTGCACCGATGCACTCAAATGGATTTGCAACCACTGCGCATGTCAGTTTTGTGTCCAACATCAATTTACAGGCCTTTGTGTTGTTTCAAATCTTTGCTGAAACAATGAAAGTGAATTGCTATTGGTTTGAATTAATAAACTCTTGCTGTACGCGCATAAACATTCTTGATTATTTGTGTCTGACTGCCATCTCTGTCTTTTTCTCTTCGTCTCGCTCACTCTTCCCAGATAACATATCCTTCCCCCTGCAGCTATTGTTCATTTAGCACATTGGACAGCCTTACACATTACTGCTGTTGGCTTTTTTTTGTTGTTGTTATTGTTGCTGCCACTCACATTAATAATTTGCTTTTTTGTTCATGCACTGATGTAAAGTGTGTTAATCCCTTTACGTGTTGAGAGGGTGAGGTGGAATTTGTCAATAAATGTTTCATGAATCGAGCTTGTATTATTGGTATTCACAATGCATTATTGTGTAAAGAGTGTGCGAGTATGTGCATTTTAGTTTGGGGTGGGGGGGGCTAATTTCCATCCTGCAAGGGTCCTAGAGGACTAAGCTGCTTTTGACCTGATAAGCTCATTAGAATTCCACACTAATTACAACAAGGCCTATTTAGCTGTCGCCACATGAGAACAACAGGTCCCGATCAGCGCACACGTGAGAGGGCCTAAAATATTGGAGAGGATTGATAGAGGGCTGGAAGAAGCGTGTAAGTGAAAGAGGTGAGGGGGGGGAGTGAAAGGAGAAAAATAGGAATTTTAAATCGGTTCTCTGAAAAAAGACAAAAAAAAAAAAAGCAACGAGAAGGGACAAAAACAGCTGGGTGATAAATTATATTAAGAAAAGTGAGAATTTTGCATCATCAGTCCAGAGAAAGGAAGACAAAGAGGAAAGGTAGAGGAAGAGACAGAGGCAGGAGGAAACGGGAGGGGGAGACTAAATTAGCCAGGCCGCCGCAGAGCGTTTTCTCCGACTTGTCGAGGGTAAACTGAGGGCAGCAGGGAGTGGGGCTTGATATGTCAGAATCTCCCTGGCAACCAATCCTTCAGCCGCCCACACACGCACACGCACACGCCAAATGCTGCACCCTGTTGCGACTGGGCCGTTGCGTTGTTTGCATCCCGGCCATGATTAAATGTAATGCAGGCTGACAAAAATCATAGCAGGATCTCAGTGCCTTTTTTTTACGTAAGAAAACCAAACTGTCTTTTTGCACTTCTGCGCTGTCTTTGATTTGTGTCTATCATCGTCCATTTCTGTGTCCCTTTCATCCCCCTCACCCCCTTTTGTATGTCCCCTCCATACTTGTGTGTTTTGTTTTCTCCTTCCATTGTAACTCAGCGCTCCAGCGCCTGCAGTCAAAATGACTTGTTTCCATTTCGTGCACGTGTGTCATACCCATGTACATGCATGTGTGCAGACACGTGTGTTTGCATGTGTAAGGTTCGGCTGTGGTGTCTGCGGGGGTAAAAGTGCGTGTTCCTCGACCACCATTATTCCCTTCCATTTGCTATTTCCTCTCTTGCTGCTGGTGAATGTGAAAGTGAATAGCAAGAGCATGTCAGTTTGAGCTTCATGTCAATATGAAGCATACATCTAATTCTGATTTACTTTCTAGTCTGTCATTCACTCTGTCCTGCTGTGAGCTAAATCGGTTAGACCCAGTGGCCTCTCAACTGTAGAATGTATATAGAACCCCTGGCAAAAATTATGGAATAACCGACCTCAGAGGATGTTCATTCAGTTGTTTAATTTTGTAGAAAAAAAGCAGATCACAGACATGACACAAAACTAAAGTAATTTCAAATGGCAACTTTCTGGCTTTAAGAAACACTATAAGAAATCAAGAAAAAAAGATTGTGGCAGTCAGTAACGGTTACTTTTTTAGACCAAGCAGAGGAAAAAAATATGGAATCACTCAATTCTGAGGAATAAATTATGGAATCACCTTGTAAATTTTCATCCCCAAAACTAACACCTGCATCAAATCAGATCTGCTCGTTAGTCTGCATCTAAAAAGGATGCAGACTAACGAGCAGAGCTGTTGCACCAAGTGGACTGACATGAATTATGGCTCCAACACGAGAGATGTCAATTAAAACAAAGGAGAGGATTATCGAACTCTTAAAAGAGGGTAAATCATCACGCAATGTTGCAAAAGATGTTGGTTGTTCAGTCAGCTGTGTCTAAACTCTGGACCAAATACAAACAACATGGGAAGGTTGTTAAAGGCAAACATACTGGTAGACCAAGGAAGACATCAAAGCGTCAAGACAGAAAACTTAAAGCAATATGTCTCAAAAATCGAAAAATGCACAACAAAACAAATGAGGAACGAATGGGAGGAAACTGGAGTCAACGTCTGTCACCGAACTGTAAGAAACCGCCTAAAGGAAATGGGATTTACATACAGAAAAGCTAAACGAAAGCCATCATTAACACCTAAACAGAAAAAAAACAAGGTTACAGTGGGCTAAGGAAAAGCAATCGTGGACTGTGGATGACTGGATGAAAGTCATATTCAGTGATGAATCTCGAATCTGCATTGGGCAAGGTGATGATGCTGGAACTTTTGTTTGGTGCCGTTCCAATGGGATTTATAAAGATGACTGCCTGAAGAGAACATGTAAATTTCTACAGTCATTGATGATATGGGGCTGCATGTCAGGTAAAGGCACTGGGGAGATGGCTGTCATTACATCATCAATAAATGCACAAGTTTACATTGATATTTTGGACACTTTTCTTATCCAATCAATTGAAAGGATGTTTGGTGATGATGAAATCATTTTTCAAGATGATAATGCATCTTGCCATAGAGCAAAAACTGTGAAAACATTCCTTGCAAAAGACACATAGGGTCAATGTCATGGCATAGGGTCAATGTCAATGAGCAGATCTGATTTGATGCAGGTGTTAGTTTTGGGGATGAAAATTTACAGGGTGATTCCATAATTTTTTCCTCAGAATTGAGTGATTCCATATTTTTTTCCTCTACTTGGTCTAAAAAAGTAACAGTTACTGACTGCCACAATCTTTTTTCTTGATTTCTTATAGTGTTTCTTAAAGCCAGAAAGTTGCCATTTGAAATGACTTTAGTTTTGTGTCATGTCTGTGATCTGCTTTTTTTCTACAAAATTAAACAACTGAATGAACATCCTCCGAGGCCGGTGATTCCATAATTTTTGCCAGGGGTTGTATATTGGTTAAACCCTCTGTGATGTCAACCATAGGTTGTTGAAGAGCTTTTTTGGCCCAGAATCTGCATATCTTGCCAGTATCCAACTCATGGCCAACCCATAAATAGGCAAAAATGTGGTGGGTGGCCTGGGCAGGACAAATGAAGCCTGGTACACCCCAGTGTTCCCATTACCAAACAAGCAAAGCTTGCCTAAGGCTGTCACCACATCAGAACAACAAGCTAACTTTGGTTAAGGTGTTTGATTAACATGTATTTTTATGAACTGTACAGTGGGTGGGTGTGGGTATAAGAGAAGATCAAGATTTATTTATCCCAAAGGAAATTATTTTGCCCGAGTACTGACGCAGTGTCCGTAAACAGTGAGCAATGGGGTTTTTTTTTAGGTTTGACAATATTGCACATAAAGCCACCTTGACCCTTCCACAAATTTGATCCCTGCACTGGAATGCAGTCTGACGTGCCAGAGAGTAAACCCGTTGTAAACTGTTGAAAATTGTGCGTGAAATGTGCGCGACTGCGTGCAAGTGCGCAGAGAAAATTTTGAACTGGTCAAAATCTCTGGCACGCATTAATTTTGTGAACTAAAAGTGAACATTGCGCAATCTATTTGAAAATACTGTGTACCACTGTGAGTCAATGTGTCTCATTGCCGCAGCACAGCATACCGTATCTGAACGATTATGACGAGATGTTACTTCCACAATAAACATAATTTTAGAGATTATCCAGTTGAAAATGCAGCTGTTTTATCAAGCCATTACAATATAAATATTACAGAGAATTACCTTTGAGATGATTCCAAATGCATTCTCCACTTCATGAAGCACACAAGAGAACCTGCAGGTGCAGATAACTCCTCTGTGATTCTGGGAGCAATAAGAGATGGTTCCATCAGCCGAGTTCTGAAAGCAAATGCGTCATCGGCTATGAAATAATTATTTTTATAATGGGCGTCCTGCGACACAAAGCACGGCATCCAGCGGGACAATGCGAGTCGCATCAGCATGACGAATTGCATGGCAGTGCAGGGATTAAATTCATACGTGTCAAGGTGCCTTAACTCTGACTAATTGAAAACTCTGAATAACTCTGTTCATTATGGATTGCTCCTGCACAGGGGTGAAGAATTATACAGTCTGGTTGCCACAGGTAGGAAAGACCTCCTGTGGCGTTCTGTGGTGCACCTCAGTGGTCTCAGTCTGTGGCTGAAGGTGCTCTGACAGGGTGTCAGTGTCGCATGCAGGGGGTGGGAGATGCTGTCCTGGATGCTGAGCAGTTTCCTCAACATCCTCCTCTCTGACACCTCCACCACAGACTCCAGCTCAACCCTCAGGACAGAGCCAGCTCTCCTGATGAACTTGTTGAGTCTGTCCTTGTCATCTGCCTTCAGCTGCTGCCCCAGCACACTACAGCATAGACGATGATGCTGGAGACCTCCAAGTGCTAAAACATTTCCAACATATCTCTGTAGACATTGAAAGATCTGAGCCTCCTGAGGAAGTACAGTCAGCTCTGACCTTTCTTATACATGCCATCTGTGTTTACAGTCCAGTACAATTTGTTGTCTATGTGGACACCCACGTACTTGTAGGAGTCCACAATGTCCACCTCAGTTCCATTGATGGTAACTGAATTCAAATAAAATGTATGGCTGGCATATTGCCTAATGTCACCAAGCTACATGCTAATTACTGCTAGCTAAATTAAGTTATACTAAAATTTCATTCAACTGAAATCCCAGAGCACCAACTTCTTTGATGGTCTGTTTGCACAATTAAGCAGAGCAGGTAGCTGAGTGGATGTGGAGCTGGCCTGCTAATCTGTAGACTTGTGTTAAAATTTTGCTCATGCTGCCTGTCTTTGTCATTGAACTTAACCCGTTTATGCCCAGATTTATTTATTTTTTTGTTTGTTTTATAAGTGGAAAAAGTTGCATTAGTACCTTTGAGATTTTTTTATTGTGAGTAGAAAATGACAGTGATACACTTCGGCAGCAATTGTTGCCAGTGGAGCAAAATGGGTTAAACTGCATTGTCTCAGTCTCAGGTACTGGCCTCGACTGGGGAAGTAACCTGCTTTGAACTGGCATTCCTTCAGGAGAAGTCATAGATCCTAGCTTCCTTTACACTACCAAATACGGAGATAAGCGGCCGGCCCAATATAGGACTTACTTTAGCACAGTTAACCCCATGGCAACCCATATTATCTCAGATAATTGTAATAAGATGCACAGAAAGGGCAAACACTCAACTTGGCTTGAGTGAGTCGAGTCCACAGCAGTGAGTAACCTTTTGCTAGTTGAAGCCCTGATTCCAGTAAACAGCTGTAATTCAAAGCAAACATGCCCTTAATTATTTAGAACTTTGTCTTGAAATCGCTTACTGTGGCACGGTGGCTTCATGGTAGGGATGTCTCGATCCGATCACGTGATCGGAAATCGGGCCCAATCACGTGGTTTCAGACTTGATCGAAATCAGACATGCATCCCGATCAGGAATCTGATATAGATTTTATCCTCATTATTTTGATCAGCGCTATTTCAAGCTCATTATTGCAGATTAATGGGCCTTTCACGTGTCAGAAGCATCAGAGGCGTCAAGAATCGGTCTAAAAAGCATTATTTTCAATGAGACATGTTGCTTTTTAGAGGCGTCAGAAGCGTCGCATCAGAAGCGGAGCTAAAGTGACGCTTCTGATGGGAGCGTGCATTCCCGCTTGTCGGCAAGCTGACGCGGTCAAAGTTCAACCCCATCCAATTTTTGACGCTCTAAGCTGTGCCGTAGCTTCACGCTGTCCAATAGGAACAACATGGAAGACTAGTGGTAGAAACCACTGATCTGTACAAAACAGATCAGTGCAGAAACCACTGAGCTCTACAAAACAGAAACGTGTCACAGGACTGCTCATTTATAGAGCAGTCTTCTGAAGAAAAATCCTTGGAAATGTTTTTTGTTGTTGTTGTTTGTCACCTCAAAATTTCTGATTACTGTTAAAAAAAGTTTATAACACTTGTAATTAAAATAGCTAAATCAATAAATGGTTCTTTAGAAACCTTTCATCTGTAAATTAAAACCACCTGTTATTTCAGATTAGATAATTTCTTGTTTAACATAAGGAACCTTGGACATTTATTTTTAGACAAATAAAATAACATGGAAATTTGTACATTTCTTAAATCTGGTAGATTGTTACTTGATTGTTCAAGCTACCTCAAGGAGAAGTGCACTGTTTAAGTGATAAATAATAAAATAAGGTGATTAAAATGAAAATATTATATATTTAGCATTTGTTCATTGTTCATTCAGTTTTTTAAAGTATCGGATCGGTACTCGGTATCAGCAGATACTCAAAATCAGATGACTCGGAATCGGATCGGGGCCAAAAAAACCTGATCAGAACATCCCTACTTCATGGTTAGCACTGTTGCCTCACAGAAGGTCCTGGGATCACTTCCCACCTGGTCTTTTCTGTGTGGAGTTTGCATGTTCTCCCCTTGTCTGTGTGGGTTTCCTCCCACTATCAAAAACATGCTTTTTTAGGGTCTAGTCCTTCTCTGCCCCTCACCAAGACAGAGTCTATATCTTTAATTGGTCCCCAAGTGCCACAGTCTGCCACTTGGGGACTGTGCACACTGCTCCTAGTGGGTAGATTCTGTTTTATTGTAATTTGGATGGGTTAAATGCAGATTACAAATGTTATTGTATTTATGACAATAAAGGACCTTCTTAAATTAATGAGTTATGGCAACCCCCCCCCCCCCCCCCCATACAGTTGTAATGGAGGGGGAACTACCTATACAGACCAGAACTCTTTGTTTTTTTTGTTTTTTGTTTGTTTTTTTTGTACCAGGCTGCAAACATGTTTATTTCTGCTATAAGGTTGGGGAGATTAACATGGACTTCTATGGGGAGTAATTTACTTTTGGAATCAGCCTCAGGGGGTCATTCAAGGAATACAAGAGTTACCATTTCTGCTTTGGCTTCCATTTTCTATCCAGAGGTTGGGGCTTGTTCTCTCCCAAGCTTGTCAAGCTAGCAGCCTCCGAGTCCAGAGCAGTGTTTTGTTTATGCAGCAAAGCTAATAGATTAACCGCATTTCTTCATAGTGTTGAGGAAGTGCCGCTGTTGTCAGTATCATGCACTTTCCAATGGCAAGTTTTTTTCGTTCGCCAAGTAGCAGAGCAGTGTGACCAAAGACTGCATCACTACATTCCTTTTGATAAAGTAATTAAGTGAATGAGCCTTATTCCAAAATGATCTAGAGGAGTATCTCTTGCATTGTGAGGAAGCTTTAGTTGTTGACCATGTGGTCCATTTCTCTATGCATGATCCAGTGTGCAGTTGCCTGAGTGTTGAAGACCCCAGTAGTTGGATAAGACCAAGGGCACACCCACATTTCACCTGGCTGCACCAAATAGATGGTTATTTTAGAGATGTGGGAATGGACCGGTTGTCTGGATGGTTGCTAGGACACCAAGATGGTTCCATGGTGTCGTGGATGTGACAGTGCGGAACACCAGTACATGCTCCCAGACTTAACTTGCTCACAATTACAATTTAAAACATCATCAGTTTTATGACTTAGAAACTCTTGAGATGAAACTGTAATTATGAGATACTAAATAGAAATTATAACTTTCTAAGTCAGTATTATGAGAATTAGGGAATGAAAATTTTGACTTTCAAAGAAATAAGCACAATACTAACTAAAATCTGTGACCTTAGAAACTATAAGACTAACAACTCAAAATTCAAATTTAGTAGCTCATACACTCAACAAAAATATGAATGCAACACTTTTGGTTTGCTCCCATTTTGTATGAGATGAACTCAAAGATCTAAAATGTTTTCCACATACACAATATCACCATTTCCCTCAAATATTGTTCACAAACCAGTCTAAATCTGTGATAGTGAGCACCTCTCCTTTGCTGAGATAATCCATCCCACCTCACAGGTGTGCCATACCAAGATGCTGATTAGACACCATGATTAGTGCACAGGTGTGCCTTAGACTGCCCACAATAAAAGGCCACTCTGAAAGGTGCAGTTTTATCACACAGCACAATGCCACAGATGTTGCAAGATTTGAGGGAGCGTGCAATTGGCATGCTGACAGCAGGAATGTCAACCAGAGCTGTTGCTCGTGTATTGAATGTTCATTTCTCTACCATAAGCCGTCTCCAAAGGCATTTCAGAGAATTTGGCAGTACATCCGACCAGCCTCACAACCGCAGACCACGTGTAACCACACCAGCCCAGGACCTCCACATCCAGCATGTTCACCTCCAAGATCGTCTGAGACCAGCCACTCGGACAGCTGCTGAAACAATTGGTTTGCATAACCAAAGAATTTCTGCACAAACTGTCAGAAACCGTCTCAGGGAAGCTCATATGCATGCTCGTCGTCCTCATCGGGGTCTCGACCTGACTCCAGTTCGTCGTCGTAACCGACTTGAGTGGGCAAATGCTCACATTCACTGGCGTTTGGCACGTTGGAGAGGTGTTCTCTTCACGGATGAATCCCGGTTCACACTGTCCAGGGCAGATGGCAGACAGCGTGTGTGGCGTTGTGTGGGTGAGCGGTTTTCTGATGTCAATGTTGTGGATCGAGTGGCCCATGGTGGCGGTGGGGTTATGGTATGGGCAGGCATCTGTTATGGACAAAGAACACAGGTGCATTTTATTGATGGCATTTTGAATGCACAGAGATACCGTGACGAGATCCTGAGGCCCATTGTTGCGCCATACATCCAAGAACATCACCTCATGTTGCAGCAGGATAATGCACGGCCCCGTGTTGCAAGGATCTGTACACAATTCTTGGAAGCTGAAAATGTCCCAGTTCTTGCATGGCCGGCATACTCACCGGACATGTCACCCATTGAGTACTGTTTGGGATGCTCTGGACTGGCGTATACGACAGCGTGTACCAGTTCCTGCCAATATCCAGCAACTTTGCACAGCCATTGAAGAGGAGTGGACCAACATTCCACAGGCCACAATTGACAACCTGATCAACTCTATGAGAAGGAGATGTGTTGCACTGCATGAGGCAAATGGTGGTCATACCAGATACTGACTGGTATCCCCCCCAATAAAACAAAACTGCACCTTTCAGAGTGGCCTTTTATTGTGGACAGTCTAAGGCACACCTGTGCACTAATCATGGTATCTAATCAGCATCTTGGTATGGCACACCTGTGAGGTGGGATGGATTATCTCAGCAAAGGAGAGGTGCTCACTATCACAGATTTAGACTGGTTTGTGAACAATATTTGAGGGAAATGGTGATATTGTGTATGTGGAAAAAGTTTTAGATCTTTGAGTTCATCTCATACAAAATGGGAGCAAAACCAAAAGTGTTGCGTTTATATTTTTGAGTGTATAAATGATTATGTAAGTAATCATTTGCTTAAAAAAGTTGTAAGATTTTACATAAAAAATTTGACTTTTTGTTCCTGTGTAAATTTTCAGTGTTGCCGTATTTTTTATTTTTCTGTGGTAGAAAACACCCATCTATATTTTAGCAGTCTTTTCTTAAAGGACATGTCACACAGAAATGTTAGATATAGGGTGTTAGTGACCATCCGATGATATACCTGGATTACTTTGTGCACTTCCATAACCGGTCTTAAAGCATACGGCATTCACAACAAATAGCTATGGAGACTCAGGAGTACTTGTTTGTCTGAGTGTTTCTGGCAGCATTTATGTAGCTTTGAGTAAACGTTGCATGTGCTTGAATACAGTGTAGCTGCTAACATTAAGGCTGGAGCCGCAGATTAATTACAAAGTTTACGTTAGTGTGATGTGGTGTTATGATGGCTCATTTTTAAGTGATAATTGTTCATTTTGATGCAGTTACAGTAAAAGCAACAGCCCCTCTCCACTGTGAGAACACGTGCATATCCATTAGTTATGCGCGCAGCCTCTTAGAAACAGTCTCTGCTAGAGGCTCAGCTTAGCGCATATTTATAAGTGTTGTCATCGGTGTAACTGTGAAAATTCGAATACATTTGTGTGATCAGGCATACTGAAAAACAGTGGAGATTTCCGCGTACACGTTCATGGTGGAAGCTATAACGGGGTTAAAATAGCATGCTGCTCCAGTACAGAGAACAGACTCTGCTCACATCAAGATCCAAATTCCGGCAGACTCTCAAAGTAAAATAAAAATAACAAAGCCTACCACCTCCACTGATGAGAACAAAATACAAAAGGAAAAAAACTGAACAGGGCACTCACCCACTTGCAGAGTGATTTCCCAGATTAAATATGTAAAGTCCACACCGTTAAAGAAGTCATCACGCATGGTTGATGCACAGTTGTCAGCCAGAGAATAATGTCCAGATCCACGCCATCAAAGAGGTCACACACATGGATGGCACGCGATCACCAGCCGGAGAATAATGTCCAGGTCCACTCCATCAAAGAGGCCCCGACTGGCACTGTCAAGCACAGATGGAGTGAGATCGCCAGCCGGAGAATAATATCCACATCCACGCCAGCTGGTGAGGACACATGTGTCCGGTCCATTCCCCATGAGCCATGGCTGCTGAACTATCTTGGTCACTTCCAAAAGTGGCTGTCTCTCCGATCATCTCTGCTATTTTGGCGTGCTCCCGTGGCAGCTCCGCCATTAGCTCCTCACAAAGTTCTGTCACGATTCTGGCATATTATATAGTAAGTCCATTATCTCCTGAAAATAATGTATTCCGACTTTGTCCAATGTAAGGAATACAACTGCATGCTCAGGCAGCCTGTAAAATCAGTGTCGTGGACAAGTTCTACGTGTGTGTTCATGGCGGTTGTAAAATAGCGTCCTGCGACATAGGAAGTAAAGTCAACACATGTCTGGATCCAAAGTCGGACAGACTCTTTCAAAAAATTAAAAGTTTCAGGGTGACATGTCTCCTCTCTGTACATCCTATATTAATCCCAGTGTTGGGAAAGTGTAGTGACACGGACCCACAACAGGGGGCGTAAATGAACGGACAATGGATAAGCCAAAAAACAACAATTTACTGTTGTGAATGTGCACAACGACATACAAACAATCACAGATTTTGAAGACAGTCAATGTACAAAGGTGACGTGTGGGCAGGCTCGAGGATAGAAGACGTCTGTCCAGAGAAGAGCCGGGTCCCACACGATTTCCACTGCCAACAGATCTGGAACACACCGGAGCCTCCAAGTCCTGAATCCCCAGGTGGCCACCGTCTCCAGCTGTCAGACCTGGTACTGCTGGCAGGAAGCAGAAACAGTTAATGGTGGGTGTGTGTGCACACACCCAGCAAAACAGTCAGCAAGCAGTTCCTTTTTAGTGGGAAAAACACTTCCACCTCCTGATCTCACTATGTCCAAAGTTCGTGCAGATCCCAAATTACACTCAACCACTGCAGGAGTGAGGAGCGGGAACGCCAACTCCTCCCAACTTCTACAACCTCACCTTCAAGCTGCAAGTGTAATGGGTTACGTCTGCAAACTCAGAATTGACAGTTTAACAGCTCTCCAAGCCTATATGCAAAGAAAATTACAACTAAACTTGCTGCAAACTAAATATGTGCGAACTGCACCAGACGGCTGAGTCGTTTTACCTGAAAGGTTTGACGATTTCTCGGCAGGGAGGTGGAGTTGCTGCCCGGCTCTTATGGGATGTGGTGATTGATGTAGATGTGTGACAGCTGTCACTCCAGGCTGCTCCTGGGAGGTGGCTGCGCCCTCTGGTGCCTGAAGCCTGCCATTCAGGCAGGGCGCCCTCTGGTGGTGGGCCAGCAGTACCTCCTCTTCAGCGGCCCACACAACATCCAGCCATCACTTTCAGAAAGCTCAGAAGGTTCGTTATCGGATGTAACAGCGTTTGTTTCATGCTGTCTGTTGGCCATCAGGATGTTTCTGCATTTGCTAAAATGTACATCATACGCTGAAAAATGTTGAGAAATGCACATGCTGACTCGCCAAACGAGAGGGATAATTAGCAATAAAATAAATCAATGACCACTAATTCTTCCCGCATGTGCGCGGATAGACTTATAATCATGAATACTTTGATGTTGTGTTGCTAACCTGGATATTAAATAACGTGAGCCATGTCCTTTAAGATGACATTAATATGGGGAAAAACAGTGTTATGACAGTAACCTTGTGACATTTGGTGGAGATAATAAAAACCCCAGCAGAGCTGTGTGCTCTCTGACTCTACTTTCTTTTTTGATTGCTGTGTAAATATACCCATATGTGGGCCAGCAGCCATTCATTAATTATTGAGTAATACTTATTACCTGTTGGCTTTAATTTAATCATTTACTGTACAAAACAGCTGTTGCTGTTTTTATTATCTCACAATCTGTGATGTTTTGATGTGAAATAACCTTATTAGAATTCAGTTTGCTGCAGCTGCATAGAGGTTTAGTTATCCTCAGCCATCCAGCACATGCTAGATTTTTTTTTTTTTTTGCCATGTGCTGTACATTCTTGAGCATAGAGGCTTGTCGCATTTGTGCCTGATTCTAGCTGATGTCCAGCTTTCTGCAGGGCAGTGTGTGCTCCGCCCCGGTGCAGCAGCTGGCGGGTGGGCAGAGCAGAGATGAGTAGGTTAGCCCCTGGCACAGATCTCTACCTTGGGACTACTAACTGCTGGCGCCAGCCGTCTTTGGCACCAGTTCATCCACGGGTCCTCTAAAGGCTGAGCCACACAGGACATTTGCACTGTTACAGACGTGCGTTTGTGATGCTGATGCTGTGCTGCTATAGTATATGTGTATAATGTCTTTATTGATGGGTGCGAGCGCCATGTGACACAGCAGAATGTCCTTGGAAGCTGTGGCCGCATAGCATGGCAGGAGCCGGTAGGGTTGTTTGTCTCCACTGGGATGATGTTTAATTGGACTTTAGTCAGCATTTGGCTGTCTTTCACTCCACTCCGTGCCCTCGCTCTCTCCTCTTGTCTCTCGTTCCCTCTCTTTTGGTCTGCCCCCTTCCCCCCTCCCCAGGGCTCTCCTTTCTTTTGCCTCTGTCATTTACGCCTTCTCTGCCTCCTTCCTACAGAACTGATTTGCCCTCTGTCACCATGTACTTTAGCAACCCCGTCTATCTGTCTGTCTCCGCGTCCTTCCCTACCTCCCTCTCTCTTAATTTGAGAAACAGCAGGGGGATTGATCAGCCCGGCCGCTATGTGACGCCGTTGGATGAGAATGTTTTGGATTGATTGGTGGTTGCAGCCTCTCATCTCTCCACCCTCCACGAATGTATTATTCCCTCAAACACTCACACACTGATGGTACCCTGGAGAGCTGGGCTGTGCAGCCACCAACGCATATGCACACACACACACACACACACACACACACACACACACACACACACACACACACACACACACACACACACACACACACACAAAACAGAGATGTCAGATGTTGATGCATTATCACATCCCACAAAGTAGGGCGCACATGCACACAATAACATGCACAGTGTCAACTCATGCATTATGGATGTGCACAGACCAGAGTAATATGTGTTCACACATGAGCATTAATTTAGAGAAACACGGGCAGCACAATGAGCTGGGGACTGTGGTCTGACTCAGCATTTTACCTGGTGCCATTTCAGTTTTATCTGGATCAGCGGTGATGGTGTAGTTATAGCACAGAGCCTGATGGAGCTGCCTTATCTCACCTGAATTTTGGATATAATCTAATGTGCCATCATGCAGATTCAATCACGTATGAGCGCTGATGTCTGAAATATATAAAGCTTTCAAATAGTCATTTTCTCACCCTCCCTGCTTTTTTTAGGTGGTGGAAATTGTGTTCATCCCTCCATCTCAGGTCTTCTACTGCAGCCCTGGGAGTTGGAGGCTCCTGTGGAGTATTTTAGCTGTTCCTAGTACTGTACTTCTCGGATGCTGTACTTGGGATTTGTTGATCCAGCTTGAGGGTCACAGTCCTGAGAGCTCCTTTTCCCATTGGGACCACTTTACCTTCCTCATCTTTTCCAGCTCTTCCTTCAGCCTGATATTTCTCAGTCGTCACATGGTCTTTCTTTCTGATCATTTTCTATCCGTTGAAATCACTGTATCTACCACAATTACCCTCTTCTGCTCCTTGTCAATCATCACTACATCTGGTTGGTTGGACATCACTTGTTTGTCTGTCTGGAACTTGATGTCTCACAGCATCTGAGCTCTGCTTTTCTCACCCATCTTTATTGTTGTTCCACACTTGGACTTTGGTACTTCCAGTCTGTATTTGGCACATATGTTCCTGTACTCTATCCCAGATACTGGGATGTGCTTCTTGGTTTTGTCTTTGCACAGCCTGCACTCAGTTCTTGTCTGCCAGAGTAGGGCCCTGCCTCTATGACCCTTGTGGTGCCACAGTCAGCGGAGCAGAGCCTTTGTGCTGTCCTTTCCCAGCCATTGGTGGGATTTCTCCATCTGCTATTGGTGCATCCCACAGAGGGGTTTGAGATCCCATGATGTTGGTTCATGCTGAAGAATGGCTGTAACACTTATTAAGCCCCAGCCCTCTTTTTCCAATGATCAACGAGTCTTAGGGCCCTGGACTTTGGATGGAATCTTCCATTCTTACTAAAAAATCCTCCACATGTGTTTTTCCCTCTTGTGAAAGACTGAATAAAAATAGAAGTCTTTTCCAGTTGTTGACAAGGCTCTTTTTTTGAGTTTGTAAGAATTTATTTCTGTCTTCTCTCACTGAGAAACTTGGACTAACACATACTTCATCTCTCTCTCACTCTCTCCCTCTGTGACTCTCTTTCTCTCTCTCACACACACACACACACACACACACGTCTCTCTTTGTGTGTGTGTGTGCGTTTGCTTTTTCACAAGTCATCATAACGAAATGCATACAAACCTTTTGTCTACAAATTACAGTTATAACAATAATCGCTACATCTTTTGTTTAAGTAAATTATGGTCTGTTTAAGAAGTTAAATGGACATCTGGCGTGTAACACATGCAGTGATGCGAAAGGTCACTTAAGCACTCTACCCAGATGTCATTCAAGGTAAGCTTTCTGGCACAGCTCATCATGTAAAGAAGAATCTCGCATAGTTTACTTTTCCAGTCAAAAACAGTCTTATACAAACTGTTGGTCGACTATAACTCGAGGGTGTTTCTCTACACTTCTATCCAAAACTAAAATAGACTTAATTTAATTGTAGAATTTACTCATTTCCAGTACAGAAGACTCAGGCAGTCTTTGATTTCATTGCAGGTGCCTTGCAAAATCTCTCCATTCCTTAGTAGTATCAGTTGAAATTATTGTTGACATTTTATATTTGAACTGCTTATACTTAAAACAGTGAATTTACTGTGAAATGTATTTTCTTACCTGCAAACATGCCCGTTTACCGTGTACATTCGACATTTGTCACTCACAATCCTGGCGGACCTCCCCAGTCAACGCAAAATTTTGAAAGCGTCAACATAAACTTTTTCCAACAATCACATATGTAATTAACAAGTAAAGTTTGTTAATGTACATTATCAGCTACATTTTACCAGTAAGACCAGCAAAAATTCACTCATCTTTTTCACCTTTTTACTAGTTTGAGTTAGTTTTCATTGGGTTGAGATGTTGCCCTTTCTTCTTCAGTCAATAAAATCTTAGGATCTGCTAGATTCAATTGGTCACAGTCCATGTCCTGTACCCTGAAAGTTTGGGCAGCCTTGCCGCCCACCTTCAGGCTCCATGTCTGGCAAACTCCTTCAAATTCATGACTGTCCACCTTCTAAAATCACCCATTTCTGGTTCCTCCATTTCCTAGACATACGAGGTCTGTCAATAAAGTAACGGTCCTTTTTATTTTTTTCAAAAACTATATGGATTTCATTCATATGTTTCTACGTCAGACATGCTTGAACCCTCGTGCGCATGCGTGAGTTTTTCCACGCCTGTCTGTTACGTCATTCGTCTGTGAGCACGCCTTGGGAAGGAGTGGTCCCGCCCCCTTGTCGGATTTTCATTGTCTGGAAATGGCGGAATGAAAAGGATTTTTTTTCCATCAGAATTTTTTCAGAAGCTGTTAGAGACTGGCACCTGGAAACCATTCGAAACATTTATCTGGCTTTCGGTGAAAATTTTACGGGCTTCACAGAGAATAAGGACTGTTACTACAGCTTTAAGGACTGCTTTAAGGACTGCTTTAAGGACGGTCGGCGCGCCGCGCTCGGAGCTGCGACAACGAGGCACAAACCACCGGATCATTTCTAAACGGATGGCTCTGTGGATACAAGACCGTCGTGTGCTCTTTCTGTGGTTATCACAAGAGCTGGACATCAGCCATTTTCCGGCAGATTTCACTTTTAACAAGAGATTTTGTCATGGAAAGTGCGTCACGACCCATTCGCTGATGAAGCGAGACAAAGGAACACCTCCGTTTCGGAGTGCAAGGGGACAAGTTGGGGCATGCCTATCTCGGCTTTCAGTGCTTACCAGTTGAGTGAGTATAAGAGAAATTGTGGAGAGCTGGACATGTCCCAACTTGTCCTCTAACACTCCGAAACGGAGGTGTTCCTTTGTCTTGCTTCATCAGCGAATCGGTCATGATGCGCGAAGCCTCCGCGCGGCTTTCCATGACAAAATCTTTTGTTAAAAGTGAAATCTGATGGAAAATGTCTGATGTCCAGCTCTTGTGATAACCAGAGAAAGAGCACACGACGGTCTCGTATCCACAGAGCCATCCGTTTAGAAATGATCCATTGGTTTGTGCCTCATCATCGCAGCTCGGAGCGCGGTGCGCCGACCGTCCTTAAAGCAGTCCTTAAAGCTGTAGTAACAGTCCTTATTCTCTGTGAAGCCCATAAAATTTTCACCGAAAGCCAGATAAATTTTTCAAATGGTTTCCAGGTGCCTGTCTGTAACAGCTTCTGAAAAAATTCTGATGGAAAAGATGTTATGTGTCAACGCGGGTTGAGGAGCGGACCTGCGTCAGACGGAACCCAGCGCTACAAATAACCAGAAAAGCGGTTCCAAAAACAATATATTTATTTCACCCGCTGGTGCATAAAAAATGTAAAAACAGAAATAGCGTCCTTCTGGTGGAGTGAAGGCTGGCACGCTCTCCAGCGCCCAAAAGGATCGAATCCCGGCGCTCCTGGACCCACTACCACCGCCAAACACCCCCCAGGTGGACACGACAAACCGACTCTCTGCGAAGCATAGAAGAGGTGAGGTAAGTTCGCAGTTACAACTAATATCCTTCAAAAGACACACACTATCAGCAACACATACAGGTCTGTATTTTAAGCTTTATGCAAATGAGCAGCTTCTCACAACAGGTGGAGGACCACTTGTCCGCATGCCACAGCAGTGAGAAGCGAGCTGCACAATCCTCATCACAATTCAAGTATACTGCGTAACAAAATACCAAGTTACTATCAACAATTAGTCAAACACTTAATCACCTTTGATGTGTGCTGACAGCATGTGTCCCTCACCCTTCCTGCTTCACGGGCTCGATGTGTCAAACCCAGGCGCGGTCCTCAGCGTCTCACAAACGAACATCACAAGGTCGAGTTCCCGGCAGTTCTGCTTGAATCACACATGACTTAAATGTAGAACGCCATCCAATTATCTGCTTCAGCTGAAAGTCTTTAAGGTTGCATGTGAGCACCATTCACAGGTGCTGCACATGATGTTGATGAGGGTGAAGGATTCTTCAGCCAGCACCTTCTCCACAGACAAATCAGCTCTCATGCCACCTGGAGAGCAAAGAAAAGAAAAGAACACCAAAATATCCAGCCACACCCCCCAACACACAACAGTACCCCCCCTTTAACGGGAAGCCTCCCGGCGACCGAACAGACCAGGCCCGAGAACAGCACCTCCCTCCGGGGTCCTCGTCAGGAAGCAGACAGCACCACGCTCCCAAGGTCCACCACAGACAGCAGGACAGGGCACCGCAGCTGGAAGGCCGGCTGGCATCAACAAAAGCCCCAAAACATTCCCCAGTACAATCCAACACACAGGAAAAAACACAAAACCCACCTCCCCAGGGGACTGTCCCATCAAACCCCGGGAAGAAAAGAAAAACACCCAAACGCAAAAACCCAACACAGCCCCACAAACACAATACAAACATAAATGCATAAAAGAAAAATAACAAACAACCCCCCCAGAACGACCTGCAGAGCCCAACCCCCCCCAGAAGGCCTTTACCGCCAGTTCCAGGAGGAACAGCCAGAACCAGAGTCCCACAAAGGTCCCCAGGTGTACATGGAGCAAACGGTGCCCCCCAGAGGACCGTACCATCAACGCCAGGAGGTACCCTCCCCACAACCCCGGAACCCCAGACCCGGCCACACTTGGCTAGTTGGCCCCAAGCCAATTCCCCCCCAGAGGACCGTCCCATCAACCCTGGAGGTGGAACCCGGAACGAAACAGAACAAAATCAAAACTCAACCCCCGGAGGACTACCAAAAACAACCCCGGGGGGATATAAAACGACCGTAAACCCTGTTACCCTCCCCGGCACCCCGAAAGACCCCATGTCCCTCCCAGAGCCCCTCGGCGGCTCAATTTTGGCGAACGGCTCAAAACATTAAGCCGGGGAAGGGAACAGGAAAAACTAACCCAGCCCCAACCCCAAGGCGCAGCGGAGAACCGGAAATACGTCCGGTGCCCCAACTCGACCATACCCCAGCCTCTCGGGAGGGGTGGAACTACCGAAATGGCGAACGGCAACAGATCGGCCCACCCCTCCGACTGAGGTATGTCTCCGCTGCACCACACCCCGGCAACACCAATGACGAACGGTACAAAGGCTCACCGAGGCTGGAGTGGAACCGGGCCCTAACCAAACCAAGAAAAACGCCCCTAACACCTGTCTCTCACAGTTTCTGGAAAAATGTGATGCAGCAAAGCTCCAAATCGGTCAGACATTTTCCTCACAATAAAAATCCAACGAGGGGGGTGGACCACTGCTCACACTAAGCCTGCTCACAGGCGAATGACGCAACCGACAGGCGTGAAAAAACTCACACATGCGCATGAAGGTTCAAGCTTGGCTGATGCAAGCGCACATGATTCAAATCCATATAGTTTTTGCAAAAAATAAAAAGGTCGGATAGTTTTCTAACAGACCTCGTATATACATATATACGTATGTATGTATGTATAGTTAGCCCATGTCATGTAGCCATGGCTACATAAAATGACCCTTTGCACTAATTTGTAGTGCATATCAGCTGAATCAAAAGCTTAAGTAGTCATCAGAAGATCAAAGCACACATAATAGAATAATAATTTTAAAAACATCAAAGAGGTGTTTCTAATAACCTACTGTAGCGATGGCTGTTTTAAAATGAGAGTATATTTGCACAAATCCATGTAGATGCACCCATATTTCAAAGCATAAGAAGGTTTTTCTGGGCTCCTAAGCTGGAGCTTTCTTGCAAATATCCGCCTGCATTACATTTTTGAGAAGCAGTGATTTGATACTTATGTTTTTCCGATACTGGTTCTCAAATATGAGTTGCCTCTGTTTATTAAAAGCTTTGCTTGGAAAGTTGCCATGACACAAAGATGACAAGAAATGATTGGTCTGAAACCCATGTGCACAAATATTGTGCACACCTTATATCTGACATCACACATTGTTCAGGATGGCAGGCTTTCACTTCTAAAAGACTGTTATGGAAAGCCCCATTACAGTGCAGAAGGTTTCAACCTCATTTATACGGTGAATATATAGTAGTCAGGCCGCTAATGAAAATGGAAGAGAGTGTCTACTCTAGCAAACAGCTTTCTGTAAAAGACGGGGAAGTAATCTATTCTCTTTACGAGGAGCAGTACTTTTTCCCCTCTGATTGCCACGGGTTTAATGAAGAGCTTACATACCTGAGGGGAATGATTCAGGAGCAGAACATTGCCCAACATATTGGATGTGGCTCTAAAATGGAAAATCAGGAAAGCAAGTCTGTACATTATGTGAACTGGTGTGTGTGTTTGTTGCAGCTATTGATCACATTTAGATGCTTCTGCGCAGCATAAAGGTGTGAATTTGTATCAGCTTTGCTTTACCAGTCAGCGTTGAGCACATGCACATACGTTCACCTTGATTTAAGACACGTAGAGTCGTGGAGACACGGGAAGAAGGTGATCACTCTTCATTTATTGGCTGTTATTCAGTGAGCCTGGCTCTTCCACACTCCTACTTCATAGCCTTAGCACTGCTCTTTGTCATTTAGCATTTATTTTTGTTTGTTTGTTTGTTAGTTTTTCTTGCCCAGTGGGAGTGGTTTTGATTTGACACTACATCCTGGGAGGTATTAACATTTGGTAGACACAGTTTCCAAACTTCAGTCATGTTCTTGTGGTAATACTGTCAGTTTTCAGTGTCGGTGTTTTTTGTGGTAATGTTACTTTTCCCTTGATGTTCTTTCACAAGCTGCTGGTTCATGCAGCTTTTACTGTTGTCTGCCAGTTACATCCACAGTGAGTTCTGTCACTGTAGACCCGAGTACATTGGCAGAACTAAAAATAATTGAGGTGACCGAATTGGCTTAATTTTTGTAAAGTTTAGATACTCAAAATCAGTTGTTACAACTTAAATATTTCTTACATATACATTTTGATTGCAGCGAAATTAAAATTTATAACTCATTTGCAAATGTTTCAGCTTATGTTATTGAAGTTAATACAGCTTTACAATTTTAAATTTAATAAAAACTTTAAATAATACTTGGGGAGGTGATGGTCTAGTGGTTAAAGTCTTGAGCTTGAGACCAGACGATCCTCAGTTCAAACCCCAGCCTGACCAGAAAATCACTAAGGACTCTTGGGTAAAGTAAGTCCCTTCGGCTGCTCCCTTGTTTTGCACTCGGGGTCGCCACAGCAAATCCAAGGTGGATCTGCATGTTGAATTGGCACAGGTTTTATGCTGGATGCCCTTCCTGACGCAACTCCACATTACATGGAGAAATGTGGCAGGGGTGGGATTTGAACCTGGAACCTTCTGCACTGAAACCAAGCGCATTAACCACATGACCACCACCCCTGCTACTAAGAACTCTTGGGCAAAGTCTTTAATCACCAAGTTTTTCCCAGTGTGTAGTGAGCGCCTTGCATGGCAGCACCCTGACATCGGTGTGTGAGTGTGTTTGTGTGAATGAGCGAAACCAGCAGAAAATCGGCAAACGAAAAGCGAAAGTGGGGAACCGCAAAACATTCCGTGTCAGGAGGGACACATGGTCGGACAGGCGTGCACAATACCGAGGCGACAGTTTCATGGACACACGTGTTTGCGCGCATAAACGCAGTACAGGCATAGCAGCGGAGCAAAAAAAAAACAAAAAAAAAACACAATTTATAATACTTAACTCCTGTGATAAAGAACAGATTTAGCCTGCGCCTAGACGTACACCAGGAAGTAATGAAATGACGTGGATTACTGTTCTCCCTTTTATGTTTTACATGAATTACCTGACGCGCTCATCCATGAAGACATCAGCCGGGCTCTCGTCCAGTGTTGTATAAAGTACCGGAAAATCACACTTAAGTAAAAGTACAGATACCCATTAAAAAAATGACTTTGGTAGAAGTTCAAGTCACTGATTGAAATGCTACTCAAGTAAAAGTCTTAAAGTATCTAGTATTTATTGTACTTAAGTATGACAAGTAATGTACAAGAAATGTACTCAAGTATTGAAAGTAAAAGTACAAGTAAATGTTAATAATCAAAAACAGACTGATTTCTTTATATTGCAAAGTTTATCTAGGCTTGTAAATGACTGGTAGTATTAGTCAAAATACTGAAAATTGTGCACATCACACAAAAACACTTCAGAAACAAGGTTTCAAAACCTAAACAAGAGTAGGCTACTCACTAGGTGTTAGGAAACAGTTATTTATTTCTATATGTATTTAATTATTTTCATTGCTACATGGTTTTATCTTTTCTGTTGTGTTTTGTTTCATTAGGTTCTTTTTGTCTCTTTCTCTAAAATTGTATTGTAACAGCATAAGCCTATTATTATTGACTATTATTGTCTAGTATGTAGACTATTATTGTTGTTGCTATAATATATGAATAAAAATAAATTTAAAAAATTACAATTTGACTCTTTTACAACAATGAACGCTAAGCCATTAATTATACAGAAAACAAATCAACACAAACGTGCTGATGTGAACAGCTTAATGCTAATTTTAACATTGAAAACACCATAGACATGCTAACGCGTTAGCATCGGTCCTGTTTTTAAGTTATAAAATACATCTATCAACTGTTTCAGAAGACCATAACACAGGGGTAGGCAACCTGTTCCAGAAAGAGCCATGAGGGTGCAGGTTTTCTTTGCAGCCACTGACTCCACCAGGTGATTTCACTGATTAACTGATTCCATCTGCTCAAAGTGATATTAATCAGTAAAATCACCTGGTGGAGTCAGTGGCTGCAAAGAAAACCTGCAACCTCATGGCTCTTTCTGGAACAGGTTGCCTACCCCTGCCATAACAGGTCGGTTTAACATAAAAATATTAAATATTACTCACAGACATCACAGACATATGCTCTTCAGGGTTTTAGTGGGGACAAATTAGGATAAAGCGGAATAAAACAATCAATCCACAAATTGTAGATCGAAGCACTGCTTCGACCTGCGAATTACTGCTTCGATTGGTTCAAGGTTCAAAGCAAAGCCGCGCTGCAGAAAACTTGATTACAGACCCGCTGCAGGTCTGTAATCAATGTAGAGAAATCATAATTTTCCTGAGAAACACCCCCCAAGTGCACAACTGCAAAAAAGCCTACTGGACATGCCTCATGACAAATCGGCCTGACTTCGTTGCAGTCATTAGTAATCAGTGGTGTCTCTGGGTGAAAACACGACTTTTTTCGTGTGTGTGTGTGTGTGTGTGTGTGTGTGTGTGTGTGTGTGTGTGTGTGTGTGTGTGTGTGTGTGTGTTTTTTGTAACGAGTAACGGCATGGCGCATAGAAAATGTATCGGAGTAGAAGTATTCAATTAAGGTCGGGAATGTAGTGAAGTAAAAGTGAAAGTAAGCTGAATTAAAAAAAACTCAAGTAAAGTTCAAAGTCTCCCAAAACATACTTAAGTACAGTAGTGAAGTATTTTTACTTTGTTACTATACAACACTGCTCTCGTCTCATGAAGAGCCGACTCTCGTGTCATGAACGCATCAGCCAGGATGGTGTGTCCAGCGCACAGTGATCTGCTGGTGACCGCGTTGCAAATATGATACGTGTTTTAATTATTACCATGTGGGGAAATCCCACAGTAATTTCTTGCACGGCACTCGCTGTCTTTCGGCCACTTGTGTGCATGAATGGTTGTGGCAACAGCTGTATGAGGCACTTGAGACGGCTCCAATTTTTCACAAGTGGCATGCAGTTCCTCCTTCGTGCGCCAGTCGGCTTCACTTGTGTTATGTGTGAAGGGGCCCTAAATCTGGTATCATACATTTATTGTTGGGTTTTGTCTGCCTTTTTTTACACTTTCTTCCTGTGCTGCAGCTGGCAGAAGCCGGCTGTTAACGTGCAAATAATTTGTCGTTCATCAACATTTTTTGAATGGTTCCAAAACTCTGCTATAACACTGCACCTGTTGCGATGACGTTGTGATGTAGGTGATCACATGCATCATGTGACTTATGGTCGGTATGTTTATCCCAAATACACAGGCTATTTGTTGCATGTTTGAGACGGCTATCAGTAGTTTCATAAAACCTTATGCATTCACTGATTTGTTCTCTTGATATTTGCCACTATTTACTTATTTCTTGCAGAATGTGTTGGATTTCAGGGATTACTTTTTCTCTATTTGCCTCTGCACTCTGTGAAAATAACACTGTTGCAAAAGACCAGTTTTTCTCTTTTTGTTTTTGGTTTACGTCCTGATTTTCATTGTGTGACAGCCACTGGAGGTTGACCCAAACCCTTAATCTCCGACAATAGGTAAGACTTTTTGTAAACAATGTGCAATCAGCTGCACCAAAATGGCGGTAATTACATTGGGATATGCAATCAACTCCAATCAAGGAAATTGTATAACGTTTCACATTTCATAAGAAATGTAAATCGATAGTCATGAAGAGTGATATTGATAATATCAGTGCATTTCTGTTACGTTCAGTGGAGAATATTCTCTTTTTTGCTGAAAATGGGAGCACTGCTCACAGCTTCTGAAGGCTGAACTGTAAAAGATCATGCCTGGGTTAATACGCCAAGCCAGAGGGAGATAAAGACAAAGAGAGACAGGAAGAGAGACTGAGAAATAAGATTTCATTTAAGAGAGCATGCTGCTGCCTCACAGAAATGCAGTGATGTGAGTCTGACCTCTGGAAGGAAAGCAGCAGCCGAGGTCACTGAGGTTGATCCAATTCTGAGTAGTCGGTGACAGCGCTCTGATTAAGAGGTGATGAAGAGGGCAGGCTGACCATCGTCTCGGCACGCAGATTCACTCTGAGCCCAATGTGGGGAGGCAGAGACTATAGCAGGAGAGCTAATCACCAAAGGCACCAAAGTCACTGTAAAGCTCTCGTTTGTTCGTGGTTCGTCTTTGGCTTGGCAATTGCTCAGCTTTAATTAAGCTGTACTTCTGTTACTGCCTGCTGATTCTGGACCAGGACAGCTCAGGATCAGCATTGTCAGAGATAGTGAGGACTGGACTCAGGCTGGAAATCACTGCAGTAAAACCGCAGACTGTGTATTTTACTGGACAAACCCTCTGTGACATCACCCACAGGTTTTCTGAAGGGTGGTTTTGAAGATGAAACAAGATGGATCCAAATGTTGCCATCTTGGCATACAGGAGCAGATAACATCAATTTTACAGTAAAATCATACAAATGCTGATACAAGCACCAGATTTAACATAATGATTCCCAACATAGTACTTACTAAATCTGATCAATTGATCACTTGAAAATTCAAGATGGCAGCAATTTTCCAAGATGGTCACTAAAATTACCTACTAAATATTACTGTTTGCATAGAAGTGATCCAACTTGATTGATTTGTGTAATATTCATGGCAAAGTGTATGTTATTCATCACAACTGATGTGTTTTACACCATCACTGAAATCCAAGATGGCATGTAATTTCAAGGTGGCCACCAAATCAACCCCAAAATCGTTTTTTCTCACAAAAAATGTCACTGCTTATTTGATTTGTGTGGTCTTGGTGTCAAATTGTAGATTTTCAGCAATGCCCAGTTTAATTTTTCATGTTCCAACAACATTGTGACACTCTTAATGGCGTGAATTGAAATTTGGCCATATTTACTCCAGATATTAAAATAACAACACAATATATTCAACACTAAACACAACGCACTCATCTTCAACCACTTACTCTAATTAAGGATCACAGTGACACACCCGCACACACCTACAGACATTGTTAAAGTTTCCAATCCACCTAACCTGCATGTCCACCTAACCTGGAGCACCTGGATGGAACCCACACAAACATGGGGAGAACATGTAAACTCCACACGGAAAGGCCACAGGTAGTAATCAATCCCATGATCTTCTTGCTGTGAGGCAATAGCACTAAACCACTAAGCCACCATCTTCTTCTTTGTCTTTTGGCTGTTCCCGTTAGGGGTCGCCACAGCAGATCAATCATTTCCATCTCACCCTGTCCTCTGTATCTTCCTCTGTCACACCAACCACCTGCATGTCCTCTCTCAGCACATCCATGAACCTCCTCTTTGGTCTCCCTCTTCTCCTCCTGCCTGGTGGATCCATCCTCAGCATCCTTCTCCCTATATACCCTGGGTCCCTCCTCTGCACATGTCCAAACCATCTCAATCTCGCCTCTCTGACTTTGTCTCCAAATCGTCCCACCTGAGCTGTCCTTCTGATATGTTCATTCCTAATCTTGTCCATTCTTGTCACTGCCAAAGAGAATCTCAACATCTTCAGCTCTGCCACCTCCAGCTCTGCCTCCTGTCTTTTTGTTAATGCCACCGTCTCTAAGCCGTACAGCATAGCTGGTCTCACTACTGTTTTGTAAACTTTCCCCTTCACTCTTGCTGATATTCTTCGGTCACAAATCACTCCTGCCACCTTTGTCCACCCACTCCACCCTGCCTGCACTCTCTTCTTCACCTTTCTACCACACTCTCCATTACTTTGAACAGTTGACCCCAAATGTTTAAACTCATCTACTTTCACCACTTCTACTCCTTGTAACTGCACTATTCCACTGGGCTCCCTCTCATTCACACACATGTACTCAGTCTTGCTTCTACTGACTTTCATTCCCCTTCTCTCCAAAGCATATCTCCACTTCTCCAGACTAGACTCAACTTGCTCTCTACTGTCACTACAGATCACAATGTCATCTGCAAACATCATAGTCCATGGGGACTCCTGTCTGATCTCATCCGTCAACCTGTCAATCACCACTGCAAAGAAGAAAGGACTCAGAGCTGATCCTTGGTGTAATCCCACCTCCACCTTGAATGAGTCTGTCATTCCGACTGCGCATCTCACCGCTGTCACACTATTCTTGTACATGTCCTGCACTACCCTAGCATACTTCTCTGCCACTCCAGACTTCCTCATATAATACCACAACTCTTCTCTTGGCACCCTATCATAAGCTTTTTCTAAGTCCACAAACACACAATGTAACTCTTTCTGTCCTTCTCTGTACTTTTCCAACAGTATTCTCAGAGCAAACATTGCATCTGTAGTGCTCTTTCTCGGCATGAAACCATATTGCTGCTCACAGATCTTCACCTGTTTTCTAAGCCTAGCTTCTACTACTCTTTCCCATAACTTCATGCTGTGGCTGATCAGCTTTATGCCTCTGTAGTTACTGCAGCTCTGCACATCACCCTTGTTCTTGAAAATAGGAACCAGCACACTTCGTCTCCACTCCTCAGGCATCCACTCACTTTCTAAGATTTTATTAAACAATCTGGTTAGAAACTCTACTGCCATCTCTCCTAGACATTTCCATGCCTCCACTGGAATGTCATCTGGACCAACTGCCTTTCCACTCTTCATCCTCTTCAAAGCAGCCCTCACTTCTTCCTTGCTAATCTCTTGTACTTCCTGATTTACTCTCACCACATCATCCAGCCTTTTCTCTCGCTCATTTTCTTTATTCATCAGCTCTTCAAAATATTCCCTCCACCTTCTCAGCACACACTCCTCACTTGTCAGCACATTACCATGTGCATCTTTTACCACCCTAACCTGCTGCACATCCTTTCCAGCTCTGTCCCTTTGTCTGGCCAATCGGTACAAGTCCTTTTCTCCTTCTTTACTATTCAACTTCTTGTACAGCTCGCAATATGCCTTTTCCTTTGCTTTTGCCACTTCTCTTTTCGCCTTACGCCGCATCTCCTTGTACTCCTGTCTACTTTCTTTATCTCTCTGACTATCCCAAAACTTTTTCGCCAGCCTCTTTCTCCTTATGCTTTCCTGGACCTCTTCATTCCACCACCAGGTCTCCTTGTCTTCCTTCCACTGTCCAGATGTCATACCCAGTACTGCCCTAGCTGTCTCCCTCATCACATCTGCAGTACTTTTCCAGTTGTCCAAAATTGCTTCCCCTCCAACCAGTGCTTTTCTTAGCTGCTCGCTAAATTTCAAACAACAGTCTTCCTCCTTCAGCTTCCACCATCTGATCCTTTGTTGATCTCTCACTCTCTTCTTCTTCTTTACCTCTAAAGTCATCCTACAAACAACCATCCTATGCTGTCTAGTGACACTCTCTCCTGCTACCACCTTACAGTCTGTGATTTCTTTTAGCTTGCATCGCCTATAAAGAATGTAGTCCACCTGTGTGCACCTTCCTCCACTCTTATATGTTACCCTGTGCTCCTCCCTTTTCTTAAAGTAGGTATTCACCACAGCCATTTCCATCCTTTTTGCAAAATCAACTACCATCTGTCCTTCCCCATTCCTATCCTTGATACCATATCTACCCATTACTTCCTCATCACCTCTGTTCCCTTCACCAACATGCCCATTGAAGTCTGCTCCTATCACCACTCTTTCATGCTTGGGCACACTCTCCACCACCTCATCTAACACACTCCAGAAATCTTCTTTCTCCTTCATCTCACAACCTACCTGTGGGGCATATGTACTGATGATATTCATCATCACCCCTTCAATTTCCAACTTCACACTCATCACCCTGTCAGACACTCGCTTAACCTCCAACACACTTTTAACATACTCTTCCTTTAAAATGACCCCAACACCATTTCTCTTCCTGTCCTCACCATGGTACAACAACTTGTACCCACCGCCAATGCTCCTGCTCTTACTTCCCTTCCACTTGGTCTCTTGCACACACAATATGTCTACCTTTCTCCACTCCATCATATCAGCTAGCTCTCTCTCTTTCCTTGCACAAAGTGATTTTTGACAGATCATTTTGGCAAGTTAGAAATTGGCCACCGTCTTGAATTTTCAAGTGGCCAATTGACCAAATATGCTAAGTAATATCATGAGAATCACTATGCCAAATTTGATGCTTGTACAACCAAATGCATGATTTTTCCATTATCTGCTCCACTAGCAGTGCCTGTCTCTACCTAATTCCACACCAACTTACAAAAGGGTCAAAGAGTTCAAGTGTCAGCAGGACTGTCATGACCCGGGTGGGATGAATGATGCCTGACACCCCACCCCCAATCTTATTGTTACCAAAACAAGTGAAACTATGGCTAACAGAGCCCTAATCATTTCCACCTTTTTGACTTAAAATACCTTAAACTGGTAAACAAAAAATTCACTCCATATGGTTGTCATGAAGGGGGAAACAAGGTATACAGACCAAAACATTTTTTTTGTGCCTAGCTGTAAACATATTTATTTCAGCTCTAAAGTGGGATATTTTTAACACAGGAGTTTTTTTTTTTTTGAGCCATACTCAGGTGCACATTCAAGGATCTGCAAGATTTGGCACGTCCACATTGGCTTCATTTTGCATAATCGAAGGTTAGGTCTTGGGTAAAACCTGAAGTGGCTTTGTTTGTGAAAATGCAAAGACAGAAAGGCATAACAGGTAAGCCACCAGACATGAAACCAGAAGAGGGAAAGACAGCCGTAACATGCAGAAGATTGAGGGGAGGCCCACAGAGAGATGTGAGGGAGCATTTTAATCCACACAGTGTGTACATTTGAACTTTTCAAAGAGAGGATGGCAAGGAGCGATCAGCCACTCTGTAAATGTCAGTGGATCTAAATGGTCAGAGCCGAGACAGCCTCATGCCGTCGCATGCCACTCATACGCTTTATCCATCTACCTTTTTTTGTCTCTGTCTGGGTTCTGTCTGTTTTCTCCTCTCCCACACTTTTATTGTTGTCTTTTACCTCAGCCTGGTTGTTGCCTCCAGAAAAATACCACATCTTGCAATACATGAGAATGGTTTCCCTCTGTCTGTCTGTCTGTCTGTCTCTCTCTCTCTCTCTCTCCTCTCTCTCTCTCTCTCTCTCTCTCTCTCTCTCTCTCTCTCTCTTTCTTTCTCTCTCTCTCGTTTCAGTTTTACTCATATTCATTCTTTGGCCATTACTCACAATGCAACATATCGCGATACAGCGGTAGATGGACATGACATTGTTGGAAGAGTTCTGGTTTGCTCCTTTGCTCTTTTAGTTATTTCTGTTCCGTCCTTGCATATTTCAGCAAAAATGCACAAAACAAAAGTTACAAGCAGTTGCAATTTGCTTTGCTGTCGGTGCCCTGAACTTTGGCAGTCCTATGATAGCCATGTTCCTGAAAGAGCTGAAATATTAGCTTTTAAAATGTGACAGACAGACAGACAGAAATGCAAATAATAACTCTTTCAACAATTTGACATTATTGCCTAAGAATATGTTGCATTATGGGTAACAAGAAGGGCACTTATCTCTGCCCACACTGAAGAACATATTTTAACAATGGGCTTATTAGTTTTTTTTTTCACTTCCTGTGACATTGTGAGACAGGATGAGTCAGCTCCCTAACTTATATCATCACTTTACACCATTTTACCAAAGAGGTGTGTGTGTGGGGGGGGATTCCTGGATCTGCTACAAAAGTTAATGGTTTCCTCCGTGGCCCCTTCCACCAAATTAAAAAAAACAAAAACACATCAAACAGTTCAGTAGTTTTTGCGTAATCCTGCTAATACTCAAACACACGGACACCGAAATCACATTTCTTGGTGGAGGTAATGGCACAACACATAATGTTACTGTTTTCTTCCTTTTTTTGAGCCTATCTTTGTTTTTCACCACTGATAATTAGACTTGACCTTGGATAGACTGACGACCTGTCCAGAGTGTACCCCGTCTCATGTCCTATGACTGCTAGGATAGGCTCCAGCCCCACCTTGACCCTTGATTGGAGTAAATGGGTGTAGAAAATGAATGCATGAAGGAATGACTAGACATATTTTTCAAATCTTAGGACTTATGTTTTTATTTCATCCCTGAAAACCACCTTCAGTTTCCCAGTGAATTATCGATTGAGGATTCTTTCATTTATTTTAACACAAAAATTCATGTCAGTGTGAGAAACGCTTGTTAATCTGGTTAGTCCGTTGTTTGTTCTCACCCCACGTTAGGCCCACACGACCTCCTCAGTAAAGACACGGTCGAGAATGTAGAAGGTGGAGTGCAGATCAAGACAAACACAAACGATTCAGAGGTCTTTGTGACAAATGAAATGGGGGTGGGGGGGGTGGGGGGGCGGGATGTGGCGTGAGTGAGAGAAAAATATTAAAATGAAAATGGTGAGAGGTGGGGCCATAAAATCATTGCCTTTATTGAGTAGAGCGGACTTTGCTGCCTGCAGACCTTCTCCACTCTTTCTGTTTTTGTGTGAGTGTGTGTGTGTGTGTGTCCGTCCATCCATCTAAGTCCAATCCCTCCTGGCCTTTCTAGACTGGAGCAGACTTTCTGTCTGTTGCGTGTTTGTCTGAGATATGGACTTGGATGCTTACGAAGTAACCGCCTACTCGGCACATTCCTCTGTAGTCCGCCTGCTCCTCTGGGACGTTGAACAAATTGATTTGGGCGTTGATTATTTGGGGGCATATTTTGAAACATTTGACTGGCTTCCCTCCACCTCCTACTCGCTTTTCTCCATGCTGCTGCCTCTCGTTCTTTATCTTTCTGTTTTCCTCACATCCTGATGCCACCCGGCAGACTTTAAGCACACTAGGCCTGTGGACTGTGCAGTTCAAGGCTGCCTCACCTCTGATTGCTCTGTAGCAGATCAGCAGTGCAACTCTGTCCTCAGGGAGTCACACACAGTGCTCAAGAAAAGCTGGTGGACTAAAAGGAAGTGAGAAAGAGGATCCAGGTTACAGAATTTTAGGATTGTTTTGGAATAGTTACGATTACTCTGTTAAATCTGATGTCAGAATTACAGTGGACACAGTTTAGAAGAAGTTCAGGGCACACACGAGGTGACGAGTATTTGTTGCACCTCATTACATTTATGTGTTTCAACTTTCTATGCATGTTTTTAAGATTTCTAATAATTTAATTCTCCCTACTGTAAGTAGGTACTTACGTATTGTCATTGGGGGCGCATAATTTTTTTTGCCTGAATTTTCCGAGGTTGACCGACTAACATATTTTTGGCTCTGGCTCCTGAAATCCGTTGTGTATTCAGAAAAATACATCTAAATAAGATTGGATAACCACAAACACAGTAGCAATAAATACATACTTGAAACACCATCACATCCCGCTGATTTTACTTCTCCTGTATTCGCACACAGCAGCCATGTAGAATATCATTCTGCTGCCTGGTGCTGCTCCGTTTTCACATGGCTTTGTATGTAAACAAAGTCGTTATCTCCTTCACTATTTCCAAGATCTAGCAGTTCTACCATTAAGACACAGGAGGTAAATGAGGAGGTTTATTCCATAAACAAAATTGTACAAATGAGACAGTCTTTGTTTTGGGGCTGTTCTCCTTTCCTAATGGTGTCAAGGTATATTACACTTGAATCCTGCTGTCGGAAGAAGGCAGGGGCGGAGCCTACCCCAGGCATCAGATGGGGACCAAGGAGGATGCAGGAACCATCAAAGCTGACAAAGAGGAGGCAGAGACGAGGCCAACACTAGACACGGACCAACGGGAAGCAGCAGAACATAGATGCATGGTCGTAATCAGCCAGGAGGTGGCAGGATGGAGGAGATAAAGCCTCAGACTGTCTGTAAACAGGCAAAGGTGAGTCAGGATTGCCATCTATAACTGGCTTCAGCATTTCCTATTGGTTGCCATTGATGCCGAAATTGAGAACAGCTGCTTCTGATTAGCTAACAGGTGATATTAATTAACAAATGTGAAGTGAGCTAAAACCTGAGTCTTCCCAGTAGAACCTGCGCTTTGCTTCATTTCCACGTGATGACAGTAAACATCTGATAGCCATCGTCACGTTCCTTTTGCTTGATTCTTTCATGTGTCCCTCTACAATCAGTAAACAAGTAACATCTATAACATGAACTGCCAGTAGCTGTTTCAAGTCCCGTGCCCATGTCATAGCTCTCCCGTTGAGATTGTGAACACAGCCGTCACCGGCCGTCACTTTCTCTCCAACTCTTCATGGTCAAACATTTGAGGCTTTCTCCATGAAACTCACCAGCTCTTGGTGTAGTTTTCCACTGCAGAGAACACCCCTTACAGTGGGACAATTTTTCACCAGTGGGACCATCATGTTCCTGAAATTGTCATGGTACTCCATGACAACAGATTGAAGATATCACATGTGAAAGTAATAGTAAGTAAACACTACAAATAATAATAGCCAGGCGCTACTAAGTGAAAATTGTCACAAGTGAAATGAGCTACTAAAAAAAAAAAAAAAAAAAAATTCTGGGTCGAATTTTCCCATATGTGTTAGGGAGAATTGTTGCATGTCACAGGGAATTAAACCATAACTGCATAAAATCTGTACATGTACTGATAATGAATAGTCAAAGATTGGATACAGACTAAAAAATACATTCATCACAAGGACGAGGTCTGGTGAGGTGGCCAGTGCATCAACGCTGTATATTAATATAAATGACCTAAAGCACAAATTGACTTTTCCCTGTCCTTTTTATAGTAATGAATTAAAATTCCTTTAACCCTATACATCACTTTACTTTGTAAATATAATAAAGGACAGGATTGCATTTTGATTTGTAATTTAGTAGTAATTAAACTTGTACACTGGCATTAGTGTGACTGGATGTCTTTGATAATTATAGGTCTGTTCGGAGGATCCTTGGATGTCGCTGGAGTGATTGTGTCAAACAAGTGGTTACATGGAGAGACTTAGAGGAGGAAAATCACACTGAGGGCACATCAGCCATGACATTTTGGCCATGTGGCGTGTTTCTCCTTTTGATGTTGACTGCAGCACTGGGTTCACGATTATTATGGATCAAGATGAAGAGCAAGGTTTGAGCAAGGTCTGCTATGAGAAGCTCTATGTGGTGAAAGTGTTGAATTTATGGAGACATTTATGTATCCCAGCAGTGGCATTCTCCCTCTGGGTCCTTGACCTCTGAGATCGGTAGGCTCTGGAGAAGAAGTTGCTTGACTGAGGTGGTTGGCAATGTCAATATCAATATCTTATCAGGAGAAAAGAGGTCCAAGTCTTTTGGGAGCTGTTGCTTCCTGTCTTATTGTATGATTGTGAAACTTGAATGCTAAACAGTGACCTAAAGTGACTTGATGTCTTGGGTACTAGGTCTCTGCTGAGGATCATTGGATAGCACTGGTATACCTTCAGGTCAAATGAACAGTTACTTAAGGAAAGTCATATGACTAGTACTACTTGCATTGTGAGGGAACATCAGCGACATTTTAACCACGTGTCACATTTCCTTGTGCATGACGTAACATGCAGGTACTTAAGTGTTGAGGACCTCAAGTGATGAAGAAGGCCAAGGGTACACCCATGCTTCACCTGGCTGCAGCAGGTAGATGTTTACTTGCAAGAAGTGGAGAAAGAACCATTGTCTCCCTGAGAGGTTGCTACCCAGTACCCAAGATGGTTCTGTTGTGTGCAGTGACAGTCAACACTGCCACATAAGATAAAAGAAAAATACTATATGTCTATATCTTGGGGGGGGACTGATTTCACACTGCAATTCAGATGTAAAACTTTTAAATCAAGAGGTGAACCTCAAAGAAAATAGTGGAGATCCCAAGCAAAAGCAGATTTCTAAAGATGACAAAACCTCTTTTCCTTAATCGATGAAGCATTTTAGCATCTCAGCTTGATCATCAACTGAGAGGCACAAAGTTTGCCAGTTCCTTCAGAGTAGAATTGGACTGGTCAGACTTGTAAGGACTAACAAAAAAAAAAAGAAAAAAAAAAGAAAATCATATCAAATTCTAAAACCATTTTCTGTCCAAATCTCCATAAAAGAAACAAAACAACACAGATGATAGAGACGAGAGTGACACACAAAAACGAGCAGCGGCGTAAATGAGAAAGTTATAGAGAGAAAATGAGCCACGAGTGATTAATTAACTGCTCTCTTCTCCTCCCCTTCATGTAGCCAGGATAGTTTTGTGACTTTACACGACTGCTGTAGCTCGGTCTCAAACACCCCAGTCTATGCATGAAACATAGATCAAGAGGAAAGTTTTAGTAAGGGTATGCGTTATGAGCCTGCACTTGATTACTCTCAGAGAAGAGTGAGGAGGAGGAGGAATAGTTTCTCTTCCTCACTAAAGGAACGCATATAAAAGCACTTATGGACATAAACAGTAAACCCTGATGTCACCATCCATTCAGTATAGCAAGCTGTAGCTGCTTCTCATTGGCCCCCTCAGGTCCTCAGTGTGGATAAAAAAAATTGTGTATTATGCGTAGTGATGTGCTGTAATCACGTATACCCGGGGCATAGTAATCACAGCCTAATACTATGAGCTAGCAGCTAACTCTTTTGATACTCTCTGTACGTGTTTTCATCTCTCTTCTTCTTTCTGTTCTACCTCGTCCTCCTTCCCAGCAGCCTCCAGGCGGTCTAATCTGCCTCCCCTCTCTGGCTCACCTTCCTACCCTTCCTCCTCTTGCCTTCTTCTGGCAGTCTCCATCATTATGTTTTTTTTCGTCGCACTCATGGAACTAGCAGTGCGACGTTGGTTGTGTGGGTGCGATATTAACCCACCCCGTGGAGGCCTGTGGTTTATGTGGTGGAACGCGTTTGAGATAAACTGTCATTCCATCCTCATGTGACAGTAAGGTAGGTCATCAGAGAAGGGGTTATGAACATATTCCTACCTAGAGACTGTTTTTTGGCCTCATTCAGTAAAGTTGGGAGGCATTATGTTTTCGTTCCCTCTGGGCGTCTTGTCTTGTAAACTCTCCATTTCTGCACAATAACTAACGAACACCTCATATGATTGAAACCAGTTTTTGGTTGTGTATTGGGGGAGGCTGGAGGAAAGTTCCTTTTAAAAATTGGGATCAATACATCATGTAGCCTACCAACTGTAAAGAGGCAATCTTTTGCTCTTCAAAGAGACTATATACCATCTTTAAAGCTCCAGTCTTTCTCTATAGAATTAATTTACACTTCAAGCGCCTTGGGGCAACTGTTTGTTGTGATTTGGCGCTATATAAATAAATTGATATATATTATTGCCTCTTCCAGGTGGCTATAAAGTGGTTATCAGAACCATACACCAACTTAACATACAAGCAGGAGCATATATATTTTTTAAATTAAAGGCAGAAACTTCAAGCAGACTAGACTCGGGGTGATCATGTCAACTGACCATACTACCAATGACAAAACAAATAAAAAATCAAAGTATAGTGGTCCCTCGCTATATCGCGGTTCACCTTTCGCGGTCTCGCCAGTTCGCGGATTTTTTTTAGTGCAATTTTGCATGCTTCTTCTTTTTTCTTAACTGTCTGCTGTGCTTAGTTGCAGCCAAAATCTGGCAACAGGTCCAGAGACTACACTCGCTGTTTTGATGCAGAGCGCTCCAGCAGCGAAGAAAAAGCACGCGCATTGTGTTCTGCGTGTGTCTGTTTATAAGAATCTTCTCGATCAGAAGAAAAAAAGAGCGCCAACAACTACCCATATCACTTGGAAAAAGGCACCTGCCCCGAGGTGGAAAAACACGTTGCGGAGCGGCGCCACGATGAAGAGGCGCGATCAGAGGAACTGTGACATACTAGTCAGTTACTATTAATAATTTCTTATGTGTCCAACCTCGTAGGATGATTGTTAAAATTAAATTTGTTAGTTCTAAAGCCATCATAATTATTTATAGGAAAACGTTCTATTTTTATTTCTCAAACAAATGTTTGGGCCTGAAAACAGGTTTTGATCTTTGGTTTCATTCTGTAATACTGGACTTATTTTTGTACTAAGGTTTGAACTTTGAGAGTGTTTACACAGGAGAGAAAAGTGAGAAAATGTGTGTAGTGAGGGGTTTTACAGCCTTAAAACATCTATAATAATTGTAAAAAAATAACACTGGCTACTTCGCGGAATTCACCTATCGCGGGTATTTTTAGAACGTAACTCCCGCGATAAACGAGGGAACACTGTACTAAAAAGAATTGTCAAACATGCATAGACAGAAATGATGGAGCTAAGCATCCAGGTACATTAAAATTCAAGTGGTCATATTAGGCATGTTCATTTATTCATTCATTTTCTGCTGCTTTTCTGGGTCTGGATCGCAGTGGCAGTAGACCAAGCAGCTCATCTCTCACTTCCCTATCCTGGGACGTCTTCCTGGGGGATCTAGAGGTGTTCCCAAACCAGCTGAGGAATATAACCCCTCTAGCCTGTCCTGGGTCTTCCACATGACCTCCTCCCAGTTGAACGTGCCTGGAAGATCTCCCTAGGGAGACGACCAGGGGAAATCCTCACTAGATGTCTGAACCACCTCGGCCGGCTCCTTTCGATGTGAAGAAGCAGCGGCTCCACTATACTGTTGAAATATTACGCATATGTCACCAGTTAAATGAGGTCTGTTCCTGGTAAAACCCCAGCAATGGCCACAATTTCCCCCCAATAATCCACAGCAGGCCATGACCCTCATCCATCTCCCTGCTCTTGTCACAGTCTAAGGACGGTAAGGCAGACTTCATCACGCCAGCATCTTCCAAATGTGATGCTTGTCTTCCACGATACACATCCCAAAGTGATGTTGCAGTTGCTGCTTAATCATCACCGGCAACTCAGACAAAAGGACACACACATCCACACACACACACCTCTAAGTGTGAAGTCTTGCACGTTTCGCTCACTATGTGATAAACTTGATTCATTTTGGTATTTCCACAAAGTGTAGCTCTGTGACAGATTTTAGTACAAAGGTGGAAGGTACGACTTAATATGACTAACTCCTACGGAGGAGGATTTTGGGGAATCTTCACACATCCCACTGTCAGAAATTGCCAACATAATTAAACCATGCTGCATTAATAAGGCACCAGGGTTGGAAGAGATTCTTCTTAAAATGGTGAAGTCTGTGGATATTGTGCGTCAATCTTTGTTGAGATACCTCAGTGTTGCTTGGAGGTCGGGAATGGTACCTGTGGACTAACGGGGTGTTGGTTTGGAATTTCATAAAAGATGACCCGAGGGTGTGCTTTAACTCCGGTTGTTACACTGCTCTCCCCAGAAACACATTTACTAGGGTTGGAAATGGGTTTATGATCAGACACCATGATGTCTTGCAGAGGTTATTGTAGGAATTGTAGGACTATGGCGTGTGATGTTTTTCAGCAGCTTGATAGACAGACTGGGATGACACCAGCGATAATGTAAATGTTGTGTTGTGCTTGGTGTTGTTGAAAAAGGGGCGTTGTTGATGTAATTGGAGTATTTACCTTTTGATATAGATTCCAATTCTTATTCATGAACAGTGGGTGGCTGTCTTAGGCGCATGGTGAGGAGCTCAGATATCCCTTGGCACCTTAGAGCAGAACCGCTGCTCCTTTCCATTGAAAATTATTGGTATGTCCCCAGGATTGAATTGAATTTAATTCAATTGGTATGTCCTACTGGGAGGAAACCCCAGGGTAAACCTTCAGTGCAATGGAGGGATTACATTTTGGCTGCCCATCGAATTCTTTGGAATCCAGTACTGCAAGAGAAAATTGGTGGGAAGGACGCTTTTTGGTCTGTTTATAATCCTAGCATTCGAATACTCAGTTTATGCTAACAATATTTGGGAACCTATTACCCACCCATTACTGTAGTATGTAAGTAAGCGAGTGAGTAGGGGACACAATTTGGCTGTACTACACTGCTGCCATCTTACCTGTCCTTTAACCCAGATGTTTACAGATGAAACATAACTGCATACCCACATTTCCTGCAAAAGTTTCTAATTTGCAGTGCCAGACTTTCTTGAACAGTTCCAGTGTTATGACCACTTGGACCCCTTTACAGTCTACTTGTATGTCTGCTGTCTTCTTTGAATTTTCATAGAAAGGTCTTCTTCTTAGCTGCCAGGTTGCAGCTGTCCTACTAAATGCCTGAGTATTTATGTAATTTACTGAGTATAACACCCTGTGGATTGTGACATACAGTACTATGGAGTAAGCTGGTATGAGTATTCAGATGCAACCACAGTGAGCTATACCAGGCTATAGACTGACAAATGGCTGAATTTGTGTACTCAAAAGTACTTGAACAGAGATGTCAGAGTAGACAGACTTGTCTTTCTAAGCACTATATTTTTCCTTTTTTAAAGGTGCTGTAGAAAATGTGATTTATTTTAAAACCACACATCAGTGTGATGCATTGTCAACATTTTTTTACAACCCCTATCGTATATACCTACTTGTAGTTCATTAATAAAAGTTAAGTAAATTTTGATTCACAAAGCAATAGTGTCGCTTTTACACACACAAACTGTTCTGTGTGGGTTTACATTGGAAATGAAAGTCTCCTGTTGTGAAAGTGTAGTGACACGGACCCACAACAGGGGGCGCAAATGAACGGTCAATAGATGAGCCAAAAAGTAACAATTTAATGTTGTGAAGGTGCACAACGAATATACAGACAATCTCAGAATATGATTACAGTCAATCCACAAAGGTGACGTGTGGGCAGGCTCGAGGATAGAAGACGTCTGTCCTGAGAAGAGCCAGAACCACACGATTTCCGCCGCCACCGAACCTGGTGAATACTGGAGCCGCCAAGTCCCGAATTCCCAGGTGATCACCGTCCCCGACTGTCGGATCTGGTACTGCTGGCGAAGAACAAAGACAGTCAAGTGTGGGTGTGTGTACACCCCGTAACAACAACGGTGGGAATGCCACCTCCACCTCTAACACAATATTCTGCAGAGTACCGCAGTGATTCCTCAGGGGAAAAGAGTGCCGTCCAGCACTCACTCAGCTTCCACAGACAGAGGGACCGGTACTCCTGCAAACACTCACAATATACAGATTATATTGTAAAACACAAACGGCTGAGTCTGTTACCTCCAAAGAAGTACGATATCTCGGCGATGAGGTGGAGATGACGTCTGGGTTTTATGGAGTGCGATGATGAAGAATGAGTGACAGCTGTCAGGAATTAATGAGTGACAGCTGTCACTCCCGGCTGTGTCCGTGGCGGCAGCGCCCTCTCGTGCCTGAAGCCTGCACTTCAGGCAGGGCGCCCTCTGGTGGTGGGCCAGCAGTACCTCCTCTTCTGGCGGCCCACACAACAGGACCCCCCCCTCAACGGGCGCCTCCTGGCGCCCGACTAGGCTTGTCCGGGTGTCGACGGTAGAAATCGGCCAGGAGGGCCGGATCCAGGATGAAGCTCCTCTTCACCCAGGAGCGTTCTTCGGGTCCATACCCCTCCCAGTCCACCAAATACTGGAACCCCCGGCCCATTCGACGGACATCCAGGAGCCGGCGCACTGTCCAAGCCGGCTCCCCGTCAATGATCCGGGCAGGAGGCGGCGCCGGACCGGGAGCACAGAGGGGTGAGGTGTGGTGAGGCTTGATTCTGGACACATGAAAGACCGGGTGGATCCGCAGTGAAGCCGGGAGACAGAGCTTCACTGCGGCAGGACTGAGGATTTTGAGGATCTTAAATGGTCCAATGTATCAGTCCTTCAACTTAGGGGAGTCCACTTGGAGGGGGATGTCCTTTGTGGACAGCCACACCTCCTGCCCAGGCTGGTAAGAAGGTGCCGGGGATCGCCGGCGGTCCGCATGGGTCTTCGCCCTCATCTGGGCCTTCAGCAAGGCAGAACGGGCGGAGCGCCACACCCGACGGCACTTCCGCAGGTGGGCCTGGACCGAGGGCACACCGACCTCTCCCTCCACCACGGGAAATAATGGGGGCTGATACCCCAAACACACCTCAAACGGGGAGAGGCCGGTGGCAGAGGACACCTGGCTGTTATGCGCATACTCGATCCAGGCCAGATGTTTACTCCAGGCCGTCGGGTGTGCGGACGTTACACAACGCAGGGCTTGCTCCAATTCCTGATTGGCCCGTTCTGCCTGTCCATTGGTCTGCGGGTGATACCCGGACGAGAGGCTCACAGTGGCCCCCAGTTCCCGGCAGAAGCTCCTCCAGACGTGTGAGGAGAACTGGGGACCACGATCAGAGACGATGTCGATGGGTATCCCATGCAGACGGACGACGTGGTGGACTAGGAGGTCTGATGTTTCCTGGGCTGTTGGGAGCTTCGGGAGGGCCACGAAGTGGGCCGCCTTGGAGAATCGGTCCACTATCGTGAAGATGGTGGTGTTGCCCTGGGACGGCGGGAGGCCCGTGACGAAATCCAGGCCGATGTGGGACCAGGGGCAATGAGGCACAGGTAGCAGCTGGAGAAGTCCTTGGGACCTTTTATGGTCTGCCTTGCCCCTGGCACAGGTGGTGCAGGCCTGGATGTACTCCCGGACGTCGGCCTCCATAGACGCCCACCAGAAGCGCTGCCGGACAACTGCCACGGTCCTTCGCACCCCTGGATGACAGGAGAGCTTGGAACCGTGACAGAAGTCCAAGACTGCAGCTCTGGCCTCTGGTGGGACGTACAAATGGTTCTTCGGACCTGTTCCTGGGTCCGGGCTCCGTGCCAGGGCCTCCCGGACGATCTTCTCCACGTCCCAGGTGAGGGTGGCCACGATAGTGGACTCAGGCAGGATGGGCTCCGGTGGATCCGGCAGTGCAGTTTTGACCTCCTCTTCGTGTACCCGGGACAAGGCATCCGACCTCTGGTTCTTGGTCCCGGGGCGATAGGTGATCCGGAAGTCAAAACGCCCGAAGAACAGTGACCAGCGGGCTTGCCTGGGGTTCAGCTGCTTGGTGGTCCTGATATACTCCAGGTTCCGATGGTCAGTGAAAACCGTGAACGGCACAGACGCTCCCTCCAACAGGTGTCTCCACTCCTCAAGAGCCTCTTTCACCGCAAGGAGTTCTCGATTGCCGACATCATAGTTCCGTTCAGCCGGGGTCAACCTGCGTGAAAAGTAGGCACACAGGTGAAGAACCTTATCAGTCTCTCCGCTCTGGGATAGCACGGCTCCTATCCCTGAGTCAGAGGCGTCCACTTCAACCACGAACTGGCAGCTAGGGTCGGGCTGCACCAAAACTGGCGCAGTAGAGAACCGTCGTTTCAACTCCTTGAACGCGGCTTCGCACCGATCCGACCAGGTGAAGGGAACTTTTGGAGAGGTCAGGGCTGTCAGGGGGCTAACTACCTGACTGTAGCCCTTAATGAACCTCCTATAGAAATTAGCAAAGCCGAGGAACTGTTGCAGCTTCCTACGGCTTGTTGGTTGGGGCCAATCTGTCACCGCCGCAACCTTGGCCGGATCAGGGGCGACGGAGTTAGAGGAGATGATAAACCCCAGGAAGGACAAAGACGTGCGGTGAAACTCGCACTTCTCCCCCTTCACAAACAGTGGGTTCTCTAACAACCGCTGCAGGACCTGACGTACATGCTGGACATGGGTCTCAGGATCCGGAGAAAAGATGAGAATATCGTCCAGATATACGAAGACGAATCGGTGCAGGAAGTCCCGCAAGATGTCGTTAACCAAAGCTTGGAACGTCGCGGGGGCGTTGGTGAGGCCGAACGGCATGACCAGGTACTCAAAGTGACCTAACGGGGTGTTAAATGCCGTCTTCCATTCGTCTCCCTTCCGGATCCGAACCAGGTGATACGCATTTCTAAGATCCAGCTTAGTAAAGATTTTGGCTCCATGCAGGGGGGTGAACACGGAATCCAACAATGGCAACGGGTATCGGTTGCGAACCGTAATCTCATTCAGCCCCCTGTAATCAATGCATGGACGGAGTCCGCCATCTTTCTTGCCCACAAAAAAGAAACCTGCCCCCATCAGGGAGGTGGAGTTCCTGATCAGCCCGGCAGCTAATGAGTCCCGGATGTAGGTCTCCATTGATTCGCGCTCAGGTCGTGAGAGGTTGTACAGCCTGCTGGACGGGAACTCAGCGCCTGGAACCAAATCAATGGCACAATCGTACGGACGGTGCGGGGGAAGGGTGAGTGCCAGATCCTTGCTGAAGACGTCAGCAAGATCGTGGTACTCAACCGGCACTGCCGTCAGATTGGGAGGGACTTTGACCTCCTCCTTAGCCTGTAAACCGGGAGGAACCGAGGATCCTAAACACACCCGATGGCAGGTTTTGCTCCACTGAACCACCACCCCAGACGGCCAATCAATCCGGGGATTATGCTTCAACATCCATGGGAAGCCCAAAATCACGCGGGAGGTAGAAGGAGTTACAAAAAACTCAATCTCCTCCCGATGGTTTCCAGACACCACCAGAGTTACTGGTTGTGTCTTGTGTGTGATTAAAAGGAGGAGGGTGCCATCTAGTGCCCGCACCTGCAATGGCGAAGGAAGCGCCACCAGAGGGAGCCCTACCTCCCTTGCCCATCTGCTGTATAGCAAATTCCCTTCTGACCCCGTGTCCACCAGTGCTGGGGCTTGAAGGGTTAAATCCCCGCTCAGGATTGTAACTGGGAGTCGTGTGGCAATCTGTGTGTGTCCCACGTGAATGTTTTGACCCCCCCTTAGCCCAGTCTCTGAGGGCGGTTGTTGTTGTGGCCGTTTGGGGCAGTTTTTCTGTGTGTGCTCCTTTGAGCTGCAGAGAAAACACTCCCCGCGGACCAGCCTCCTCATTTTGGCCCTGTGCGTTTCCCTAACAACGTCAGCAGGGGGAGCTGTTGCCCCACGGAGCACTGCGGCTGTGGAGCGTGGGGAGGGCGGCCCCTTTTCGAACCCGGAAGGGAGAGGGACGGCGCGTATCCGGCCACGTCCTTCGCCTCGCTCCCGACGGCGTTCCTCCAACCGATTGTCTAACCGTATAACGAGATTGATAAGCCCGTCTAAATCCCGCGGTTCCTCCTTAGCAACCAGATGCTCCTTCAGGACCGATGACAGTCCGTTTATGAAGGCGGCGCGGAGCGCAACGTTATTCCAGCTGGACCTCGCAGCCGCGATGCAGAAGTCGACTGCATATTCGGCTGCGCACCGGCGCCCCTGTCGCATTGACAGCAGCATTGTTGAAGCGGTCTCTCCTCTGTTAGGGTGATCAAACACTGTTCTGAACTCCCCCACAAACCCAGTGTATGCTGATAACAACCGTGAGTTCTGTTCCCAGAGCGCCGTAGCCCAGGCGCGTGCCTTACCCCGAAGCAAAGCAATCACATAAGCTGTTTTACTAGCATCTGACGCGTGCATGACGGGACGTTGTGCGAAGACGAGTGAACACTGCATGAGAAAGTCCGCGCACGTCTCCACACAACCTCCGTATGGCTCAGGAGGGCTTATGTATGCTTCAGGGGATGGTGGGAGGGGTTGTTGAACCACCACTGGAACGTTCATATCCTGCACAGGGTCGGCAGGAGGAGGAGCTGCAGCAGCGCGCTGAGCGCTCGCCGCCACCTGCGCGGAGAGAGCCTCCTCCCTGCGGTTCAGGAGGATGTTTTGCTCGGTCATTTGATCCAACCGAGCCGTAAAGGCGGTGAGAATGTGCTGCAGCTCACCAATCACGCCTCCTGCAGACGCCTGTGCTCCCTGCTCTCCCATTGGTCGTTCAACAGCCGGGTGACGCCCCTCGGAGTCCATGACGCTGGCCGAGATATCCTGTTGTGAAAGTGTAGTGACACGGACCCACAACAGGGGGCGCAAATGAACGGTCAATAGATGAGCCAAAAAGTAACAATTTAATGTTGTGAAGGTGCACAACGAATATACAGACAATCTCAGAATATGATTACAGTCAATCCACAAAGGTGACGTGTGGGCAGGCTCGAGGATAGAAGACGTCTGTCCTGAGAAGAGCCGGAACCACACGATTTCTGCTGCCACCGAACCTGGTGAATACTGGAGCCGCCAAGTCCCGAATTCCCAGGTGATCACCGTCCCCGACTGTCGGATCTGGTACTGCTGGCGAAGAACAAAGACAGTCAAGTGTGGGTGTGTGTACACCCCGTAACAACAACGGTGGGAATGCCACCTCCACCTCTAACACAATATTCTGCAGAGTACTGCAGTGATTCCTCAGGGGAAAAGAGTGCCGTCCAGCACTCACTCAGCTTCCACAGACAGAGGGACCGGTACTCCTGCAAACACTCACAATATACAGATTATATTGTAAAACACAAACGGCTGAGTCTATTACCTCCAAAGAAGTACGATATCTCGGCGATGAGGTGGAGATGACGTCTGGGTTTTATGAAGTGCGATGATGAAGAATGAGTGACAGCTGTCAGGAATTAATGAGTGACAGCTGTCACTCCCGGCTGTGTCCGTGGCGGCAGCGCCCTCTCGTGCCTGAAGCCCGCACTTCAGGCAGGGCGCCCTCTGGTGGTGGGCCAGCAGTACCTCCTCTTCTGGCGGCCCACACAACATCTCCAGTAAGAGTGTTTGCCAAGGTGCCTGTTTGGTAGATAGATGATTTAGTGGGTGATTCGGTGAGGAGATTCCTCTGTGGTCTCAGCTGAGATGGAGCGAAATAGATGAGTGGAGGAGACTGCCCTAGTCATTTGATGGAGAGGTGGAGTGGGACAGGAGTGTCGGTAATAAGGCCTGGCTTGATGTGTGTGTGCGTGCACACAGAATCTTCCAACAGATTAAATGCACTGCTGGTTGTGTGAGAGCAGAGAGCAAAAGATGGAGACGGGGGAGACGTTGTTGAGCCGGTGTGTAAGCCGCAGGGCAGCAAAGTCTTCCTCTCCCACTAAGTTAGCTACTGATCTCATTTTGCCACAGATGGACTCCTAACACACTCCCATCAGGGGACATATATATATATATATATATATATATATATATATTCCCTTCATCGCTGTTTCCTGCACTGACTTTTTCCTCTTTATTTGTCTCCCATTCTCTCCCTTTTCTTCTGTCTCTCCTCTCTTCACTCTGTCTTTATTACCCTCCTCATCCTCTAAGCCTTCAGTTCCCTCACATGCCATTTTTCTCTATATCTCTACTTTTAACCCTCCATCCTGTGTCAGATCACACACCCTTACCTTCTCTGCTCTTCCTTTGATCAGTCACAACCAACAGGTGCTGTAAATTGTGTCCTCTGGCGACCAGCTACCAAAGCATTTCCCATATGCATCGGTTCCCTTTCTCCCTGCTGCCCTCCCTCCACCCGCTCTCCTCGCCACATCCCTCCAGCTCCTGCCCCAGTTTGTCAGCGAAGCAAAACTGGCGGCGTCTTTGAGCCCATCTTTCATCTCCCCCTCCCTCATGTCACATTGCTGGCTTTGCTGGTCTCAGACAAATAGCATCACAGCAGATAGTACAGCCACAGCCAGAAAAGAGACAAATAAATGGTCCCTCTCTGCCGAACCTAATGGTCCTACTTTCCACTTGGCCAGGGGACAGCAATCAGCCCAGGGACTACATGAACACAAACATGAGCTTCTCATGAGGAAAACCTATAAGCTTCAACTAGCCGTGACGTGCATGCATCTCGCTTACACACAAACACACAGTAACACACTATGAAGTACACTCTATGAATAACATTCTACTCAGGCTTGAGCGGTTGGTTTTGAGCAGTGGCAAGCACAGTTCTGCTAATCCATGAACTGCTAATTAGCAATGATAACTTTTCATTAGCAGATTAGCTGTCCAGTTACCTTTTAAAACATTAGCAAACCAATTAGCTAAATGGAGTCCCGCTTATTTGAAGTCCACCAACATAATTTTTAAATAAAGTTTAATGAAAAAACATTAGTAAAGCCTAAAATCATCCTGTTCTGGCTTATAGTCACATGACAGGAGACGAGTTATTGCTAAATATTCCAGTTTCAAAGAACAGCGTTTGTCACTAACATTTACGTTTGTGCACCAGTTATTTTTGTATGTATATGAAGTCTCTGGGTCTTGGTGGTTAGCTGAGCGTGTTGAAGCCTGTTCATCTGTCCAAGCATCATCGGGCCACATTGAACTGTGTTTAATAATAATCCCAACAACTGCAGTCATTTATGTTTTTCTGCATAACTATAGTAAGTTCCAGCTCTTTTATTTTCTTAACTAGTGATCTTGCATTCATGATGATAGGACTTGCAGTGAAGTTTGGTGCATGTATTTTGTGCAGTAACCAGCGTGAGCAGTAGCAGCCTTACCTTTGCTTCCTCTCTGTGCACTTCCTAAATCACTTTCCCAACACACAGTATTCCTTGAGGACCCCGGTGGTCTGATTGGTTCTGTTGAAATGTAGCCACATTTCTCATTGTTAAAAACAAACTTTTAAACTGATGTTTAATAGTGATTGTTGGCTATATGATATTCTAAAGTATCTGTACAGGATTTCAGTTGCTCACGTCATCCTCATATCTGACTGTATTAGTTTACAGAGCTTCCCCTATACATAATTAAATATATTAAAAGTTAGCAATTTGCAGTAGTTTCAGCTAAATGTTTTATCAATTCAGCATTGTTATGGCTAACTTTTCAGTGAGTGGATTAACGATTATCAAGGGCCAAATTTATGGTTGGCCTGTTTGCATCACATTTCGGCATTTATTTCTGATCTGTGCCTTATTCTATTTCTGGCATAATTCACTACGTATTATGGTGTGTGTTGTCTGGTAATTCTCTCTCGTGTTTGACTGTCCTCTGTGCTTTTTCTTTAAAGCGTCTTCCGCAACCTCTCCCTGTAGTGGCACTTCCTGTTTCTCTGTACACTTCCACAAGTGTTTGCTGGCTTTATGACATCATTAGACCATTCTCTCATTGCCAGATTGTCTAGGTTCTTGCCCGCTTTCTTTTCCCAGTGTTTTGCCTTTCTGTTGCAGACCCACACTGCCATTTTGTGTTTTGAGTTTTGCCTAGCTTGTTATGTTAAATCTCTGTGCAGTGACCTCCTGCTTGTACTTTGGAGGAACCTGTTTGCTATTCCCTCTGGAAGACTATTCCCTGTTGGACTGATCACTTGTATGCCTAACCATTATTTGCATTATTCACCAAGTGTCCTGTCTGTAATTTGGAAAACTGCTGCTCCATTACATCTGTGGACAATAAAATGTTTGCTTTGGGTCCTCTGTCTAGCCATTACCATGGGTTCTGAGTTACTGTGTATTAAGTGGACAAGTGAATACCTCTATTGAGGACCTGCGCTTAACCCTCTGGAGCCGACACCGTCGTCGGCTGAGACCAAGTTTTACTAAATTATAAATAACTTTTTAATGATATGAGATAGAAACATACTTTTTTTTTTTTGCTGAAAAGTTAACTCCGCGGACCTTTGAGCCACCATCCACCATCTGTATACTCCTCATAGAAGCTGTGTAATGACGTGCGCAATGTGAGTGTCCAGTCGGAATTGGTTCACCGTCACATGGTTTTCCAATATCTAATCGTAGGGCAGTGCAGTCTCACATGGTATCCCAAAGATCGTTTGTAGATGAAATGTGTTACGCTCTGGAAAGTGAATGCTGTTTGAAGAGCCCCCTGGCTGCTGGCGCCATGCGTAAAAGTGCAGCGTTGCACATATGAATGAAGGTGATAGCATAATCCAATCAAATGCTTGGATTATGCTGATTAGTCAAGATCAAAAGGAGAAACATGCCACATGGCCAAAATGTCATGGCTGATGTGCCCTCATGAGTGATGCTCGTCCTCTAAGTCTCTCCATGTAACCACTTGTTTGACACAATTACTCCAGCTACAGCACATTGCCTCAATTCAGAAAATTGACTGTTTCAAGTTTAGTGCACATAAACAATGTCAAATGTATATGTGTTGTCTTAATTCTGATGTGTGCCATTATTAAGGTAAACAAGTAATAATTGTGGATTAATTGCTGTATCTTGTCTGTGGAAATGGGAGTGTGGACGTAATCTCGTTGTTGTTGTCATTGTAATGACAGTGTTTCTGTGTAGGCTCTCAGTTGTCCAGGTGGTTTCCATAGTAGAGAAGCTTGAATCTTCGACTGGACTGGGTTGCTTGACGCGAGGACGTTTCACTTCAAATCGCAGAAGCTTCCTCAGCTAAAATTCTTGCTCTGGTGTTCTGACTTCTGTCTTGACTCTTGTAGAGAAGAATAAAGAGAAGCCACAAAAGCTAACCAGACCCCTCCTAAGGAGAGGCAGACTACTGTGGGCTAGTGACTAAACACTAGCTCTAATTAGCACCTATTGTGTTCTAGTTAGCACCCTCCTAATGACAGGGCAGCTGTCCCTCCTAATGATGGAACGGGCTAAAGAACAACAACTGGTCCGGAAAGCCCTCACAGTATGTGGGTACCCACGATGGTCCCTGGACAAAGTGCAGAAGTCCCAGAGAACAAAGAGACCAGATAGACAGGAGACAAGAAGAGAGGAGGAGTCTCTCCCGTATTTAGCAGGAGTAGGGGAAAACTACAGAGGATCTTCAGAGAGTACAAAATCCCAGTTTACTTTAAACCGGTTAACACCTTGAGACAGAAATTAGTTCACCCTAAGGAGAGGATCCCTAGTTACAAACAGAGCAATGTAGTGTACTCTATCAGATGTCAGGAAAACTGTAACGAACACTACATAGGTGAGACTAAGCAACCTTTACACAAAAGGCTATACCAGCACCGCAGAGAAGGCACCAGTGGACCTCAGTCTGCAGTTCATCTCCACCTTAAAGACACTAACCACACGTTTGAGGACAAGGAAGTTAAAATCTTAGCCAGAGAGAAGAAATGGTTTGAGAGAGGGGTCAAGGAGGAATTCTTTGTGAAACAGTTGAAACCCAGCCTTAACCGGGGAGGGGGTCTGAGACACGCTTTGTCCCCTGTTTACAATGGGATACTCAGATCAAAGCAGTTTCAGTCTTTTGTTCATGGTAATGAGTCATTCACGTCATCAGGAGAGTCGTCAAGGGAGCCATCAGGAGAGGCGTCCGTTCCATCATTAGGAGGGACAGCTGCCCTGTCATTAGGAGGGTGCTAACTAGAGCACAATAGGTGCTAATTAGAGCTATTGTTTAGTCACTAGCCCACAGCAGTCTGCCTCTCCTTAAGAGGGGTCTGGTTAGGTTTTAAACTCCAGCTTTTGTGGCTTCTGTTTATTCTTCTCTGCAAGAGTCAAGACAGAAGTCAGAATACCAGAGCAAGAATTTTAGCTGAGGAAGCTTCTGCGATTTGAAGCAAAACATCCTCGCGTCAAGCAACCCAGTCCAGTCGAAGATTCAAGCTTCTCTACTATGTAATGACAATGACAATAAATCTCATCCATCCATAAGAAGGCCTCATACAACCTCACGTGGTCGACCAAAGAGTGTCACTGGGAGAGATGATTCACTACTTGGCCAGGAATATTGTTGAATAAGACTCTCTCGCTCTCACTCGTAAAGTGCCATTTATGCATATGAATGAAAGGAGGGGGGCAGGGGTGTTAACAGGGCCTCAGACTGTGAAGGGAGGCTGTTTACAGTGCAGGAACACCTTCCAAGAGAGAGTCAAACTCCTTGGAAGTAAAAAGTTTGTGTTGTAAGCCTTTGTGTAATAGCAGACAGAAATTGCTTTGAGATGTGGCATAAAGACAAACAAAACGCATAAACCATTTTGTATATATTATCCAAATTGTGCATTTGTGTTTATTGTTAGAACATTTATTTTGTACATTCTGTTCTACAAGACCCAAAACTACCTTTATAAAGTGTCAAAACTGTTGTTTATTATAGTTTGCTGTGTGTTTTGAATAAATGTGTGTGAAAATGATTTCCCGCTTTATTTTTTCCTTTCTTATGTCTGATTGTAAACCTTTATTACACTTATAAAACACCACTATAGCATATGTTTTCTGAAAGTACAGGTTGTCCTGAAAAAAAGAGACATACTAGTTGATTGTGGGATACAGGGTGGGCTTTTAACAGCAATAATAAAACATTTATGCCAGGCGAGTGAACTGTCCAAAAAAATGCCCTCAGACCCCAGAAGGTTAAAATATTCCACATTTGTGTACATCTGGACATTTTGTGCCATCTCTGTTGAGAAAAAGGCCACCACTGTAACTGCTAACACTGACTGCGTCCTCTTTGTCTGTCTCACGCTGATGTGCCTCTTCCATTCTCCTTGATCATTGATACTGTTGTCATCTCCTCTCCTCCAGCATAATGATTCAGTGTGTGATGGTGGATAGTTGCTGACAGTGTGTCCTGTGACTCACATCGGGATGGTACTGCTGTCCCAGCACATCTCAGTACCCCCTCCCTCTATCCTACCATCCGTCCAATCCTCCCTGTCTCCATTTGGGCTTGACCATCCTGAAACAGTCGCTAATATTAATTAAACTTCCTTTGTCATGCTTTTAAACTACCCTCGTTTGTTTCAGACCTTTTTAGAAGGGTTACCAATGTCCAAGCCATACAGCTGATATTTGGCCCAACCACCTGAAGTGGTCTTAATTTAGCTGACATTGAACCATAATTGTGTTAATTTACAGTGTGAAATCATATTCATGTATGATTCGTATGTTATGACAAATTATAGGAGGTGGGACATCTACCTACAACTCAATCAGTTACAGCTACACAGAGCTGCAGCCCACATGGGTGACCATGAGAGGGGACACATGTATATCTGTGTCAGCATCTTTAATTTGCTCAAATAATTTCAGTATGAAACTACCCAACCACCACCACCACCAAAATTAAACAAAACAGAATATTAGTCTCAAAGTTCAGGTGTGAAAATGCCCTAAAATGGTAGCACACAAACTTAACCTCACACATACAGGCATGTCAATCATTTGTGGAGCTGTTGCTTCAACTATTACGTGAACCAACGATAGGCAAGGTTCAGTAAACATGGAAGGGCAGCATGGGTCAATAACACAGAAATAACATGAGCAGCCACATTTCTCAGGAATAAAGCTAGGCAATCTAGCGAGGAGGTAATGCGCTGACAGAGCAGTAAACAGTTAAACGCGGAAGTGCAGAGACATGTGAAACTGGACACCAGAAAAGCAGGAAGTCAAGCTACATGGAGTGAACGCAGCAGAGATGTCAGAATAAAAGCACAAGAGATGATGCAACTCATGAGACAATAATAGCAGAGATCATGAAGAGAACCAACAGGCAGGAAAACCACCAAAGTGCAATGGATGAAACAGGATGATAATAATATTTTAAGGACATTTGCAAAACCCAACTAAACAGAGATCAGAATCAGAATCATGTTCCATGACAGATGTATTACACACTGGGTACAGTACCGTTAAGGTGTAAAATTACAAAATATTTTGCTTTGGGCTTTTCATTTTGGTATTACGTAAATATTCACATCACAAAATTAAGTATAATTAAAAAAGTATAGTAAAAAAGTAAGTAAAAAAGTATAATTATTGAAACTTAGATCCATAATTGGTGGTAAATGCTCTATTGGGTCTTTCAGTATCACACAGCAGTGCTCGGTGGTTTGGTGGATATACCCTGATGACTACCCAGTCTCAGTTTATTAGCTTGTCAGAACCATTAAACATTTTCCTACTGGTGTGGACTGTACACCTTATTCTGCGTTATGTAAATACACACTTAAATGCTCCAGTTTTGAAAGGGCCGCGAAATTCAGAAACCTCGACAGGCCCTCGGGTCGTGCCACTGCCTGTAAAATGCTGTCTGGTAATGGATGTTTGTACCTGCATCTTTCCAACCACAAACACTTTTCTTTGTCCTTTTGAGAAGGAGTAGTCAGGGGGGATTGTCTCTCATCTTCCATAATTCCTCTTTGACATTGTCTGTGCTAATGTGAAAGAAAAGAACAAAAATGACCAGATTAAAACAAGTAGCCCCAGTTTTCATTGTTCAGTTGTTTGAAATGTTCTCACTAAAAAGTCAACCATGTGAAAATACTTCATTCTTTTTCACCACAGAGTGTTGCGCATCTGCATAAGGCATGAATCACAGAGTAGACTCGCACACATGACATTCTGTGGTCATGTGACAGAGACGCCTGTGTTGTTCATCTGATAATCATATTTCATCATTTCCGACACGCTTGACTTCTTTTAAAGCTGCAGTGTGACTCATTGATGCATTTTCTTATGTAGACTTGTGAAAGAATGTAAACATTAACAAGAGGAGAGTGGTACAGTTTTGGTTTGTAATTATCAAATACAACTATTAAACAGATTATTGCTATGAAACTCATTTGTTTCTCTAAACAATATGAGAATCTGGTGGAAAAACCCTTCTAAATTTTCTTGGGCACAGTCTCGTATCTTTAAGTATTTTATTTTTGTCTCGGTGAAGGTGTGGAAAGCAAAGGTGTTAAATGTATTTAAAACTAGGGTGGTGCAATGGATCACACAAGTAATGGTTTGGCTTGGATCACCATTTGTAGTCATAGATCAGATCTTGCACTTATTAATCTCAACCTTGCACATCTGTCCAGAATGTGGTGGAGAGTCCAGTAGGTGCGGTGTTGGCGGGAGAGCAAAGGGGAGAAGTCAGTGGTTTTAAGTGTTGCATGTCCAAGACAGGGAGAGAAACAGGTGAAAGCGCGCCCACGCTTAAGAGACGATACCTGGCTGTGTGGACAGATACGTAATCTTGTGCATAATCCAGTGCGTAAAGTCTCCAAAATTAATTATTATGAGGAAAAGAACAGGGTTGCAGGTCTGCCCTTGCACAGACAGGAGCAGGAGTCAGATTGAGTCCCTGCGGGTCAGGGTCAGGCGCTTTTGGAGGTGAGCTTGCTGATGGAGGAAACTGCGAGCTGGAGACGAGGGCTCTGGAGGCACAACGCAGCGCAAGGCAGCGTTGCGTTGTGCCTCCAGCGTTGCGTTGTGTGTGTCATGACTGCACATCCATGCTGGCTCCGGTGGGTGACACGGACATTGACATGAACAGTGTCAGACAGCCACACTTTGCACCTGATTTTCTGGACTTCCCTGTGATCCTCAGACCCTGGTTACTGCGTGGCTGCTGCAGTTCTCTGTGCGCCCTCCAAACACAGCACGATGACATCACCTCCAAAATGCTTGAAGGGAGAAAAATGCAATCCGATCTTCTTATTTATTTTTTTAAAATGTCAAACGTTTAAGTAGTTTCCCTTAATGTGGGGAAAAACACAAAAGTCTCTTCGGTTTGTGCAAAGAGAGAGAGAGAAGGAAAGAAGTCTGAGGTGGAAGAGGCGCAAAGATCACCACTTTGTGAAGAATAAAAGTTAAACACGTGCACTGGAAAATGGGTTTACCCCCAAATCATTGAGTCCAGATAAAAAAAAAACCTCTGCTGCTTCTCTGTTTTATTCTTAGGAGGACAGAGACAGGTGTGTGTTTTTGGCACTTTTATCCACTGATTTTTTTTGGTGCCCCCTCGGGACTTGGAACGATGGCACTGGTAATGATTGTCCTTGAAGTGGCAGGCAAGAGGAGTGGTTGCTTCGTCAGGCAGGGCTCAGGAACACCCTTCTTAGCAGCTAATCAGGGGCTTTCCACAGAAATAAGCTTTTTCTTCCTTTTATTTGTTTTTCTCCTGTTGGGAGAGAATGTACAGGTGTCTACCCAGAAAGTAGAGGGGACGAAAGAACACACCACTACCACCATCGCTACCATAGAGCAAAGGTCCACTTTTGAGGACATTTTTTGTGCATAATAACACTAATACTAATGCTAATGCTGCTGCTGCTCCTACTACTATTAACAATAATAATAATTATTATTATTATTATTACTGGGCAGCACAGTGGCTTAGTGGTTAGCACTGTTGCCTCGCAGTGACAAGGTCATGGGATCGATTCCCATCTGTGGCCTTTTTGTGTGGAGTTTGCATATTCTCCCCGTGTTTGCGTGGCTGCCCTTTGGGTGATCCAGCTTCTTTCTGCATCCAAAGACATACAGGTTAGGTGAATTGGAAACTTTAAATTGTCCGTAGTTTTGTGGGTGGGTGTGAATGTGTTTGTTTGTCTATGTGCAGCCTTGTGACAGATTGGCGTCCTGTCTGGGGTGTGCCCCACCTCATGCTCCGTGACTGCTGGGATAGGCTCCAGCCCCCCCCTCCCCGTGACCCTTAATTGGAGCAAGCAGATATAGAAAATGATTGGGAGGATAATAATAAAGGATAAAACCTCGCCTGTTCGGCCTGTATGGGAAAATATCAGGCTGAGGTGTAAGTACAGACAGAGCATTAGTGAGGTCCGTGCGATAAACACCAAGGTCTGACATTTCCGTACAGATCGAGCACCCAAGGTTAATAACTTGTTTATTAAATGGCTACTATATATATATATATATATATATATATATATACGAGGGCTGTCCGTAAAGTATAGGTCCTTTTTATTTTTTTCAAAAACTATATGGATTTCATTCATATGTTTTTACGTCAGACATGCTTGAACCCTCGTGCGCATGCGTGAGTTTTTCCACGCCTGTCGGTGACGTCATTCGCCTGTGAGCACTCCTTGTGGGAGGAGTCGTCCAGCCCCTCGTCGGAATTCCTTTGTCTGAGAAGTTGCTGAGAGACTGGCGCTTTGTTTGATCAAAATTTTTTCTAAACCTGTGAGACACATCGAAGTGGACATGGTTCGAAAAATTAAGCTGGTCTTCAGTGAAAATTTTAACAGCTGATGAGAGATTTTGAGGTGATTCTGTCGCTTTAAAGACTTTTCACGGTGCGAGACGTCGCGCAGCGCTCTCAGGTGGCGTCATCAGCCTGTTTCAAGCTTAAAACCTCCACATTTCAGGCTTTATTGATCCAGGACGTCGTGAGAGAACAGAGAAGTTTCAGAAGAAGTCGGTTTCAGCATTTTATCCGGATATTCCACTGTTAAAGGAGATTTTTTTTAATGAAAGACGTGCAGGCGGATTGCAGCGTCGGCTCGCAGCCGCCGTGACGCTCCGCCACAGGAAAAACACCTCTGTTGGAAGCCTTGAGGACAAGTTGGAACATCTCCAGCTGATAAACAATTTCTCATATACTCACTCCACTGAAAGCCATCAAAAGCCGCCTGGATTTTACAAATGGTTATCAACACGGAGGTGTTGTTCCTGTGCCGCCGTGCCGCATCGGCTGCGTCCCGACGCGCGGACCCGTCCGCACGTCTTTCATTAAAAAAATCTCCTTTAACAGTGGAATATCTGGATAAAATGCTGAAACCGACTTCTTCTGAAACGTCTCTGTTCTCTCACAACATCCTGGATCAATAGAGCCTGAAATGTGGAGGTTTTAAGCTTGAAACAGGCTGATGACGCTGCCTGAGAGCGCAGCGCGACGTCTCGCACCGTGAAAAGTCCTTAAAGCGACAGAATCACCTCAAAATCTCTCATCAGCTGTTAAAATTTTCACTGAAAACCAGCTTAATTTTTCGAACCATGTCCACTTCGATGTGTCTCACAGGTTTAGAAAAAATTTTGATCAAACAAAGCGCCAGTCTCTCAGCAACTTCTCAGACAAAGGAATTCCGACGAGGGGCTGGACGACTCCTCCCACAAGGAGTGCTCACAGGCGAATGACGTCACCGACAGGCATAGAAAAACTCACGCATGCGCACGAGGGTGCAAGCATGTCTGACGTAAAAACATATGAATGAAATCCATATAGTTTTTGAAAAAAATAAAAAGGACCTATACTTTACGGACAGCCCTCGTATATATATATATATATATATATATATATATATATATATATATATATATATATATATATATATATAAATTACAGTATTGCCTGAATTTGAAAGCTGGTGACGGCTCGTAGTCAGACCTGTTCACTTCACCTCCATGAAGAACTTACTAACAGATGTTTCAGTTGTTAGCTGGTAAGGTTTCAATCTGTGTGTTTTTTTTCCTATGCTGTTTATATATTTATGGAGTATGTTCATGTCCGATTTGGTTTTTCTAATCTTTTTTTTTTTTAGCTTGACGATTCTGATACGCGTTCTGAACCAGCTGTCATGGTAACCGGTCTGATATGGGAAAATATCAGACTGGAAATCAGCCAGTCGGGGGGTTTGTAGCATCGCAGCCATATAATAATAATAATAAGAAGAAGAAGAATGTTTTCTGCAATGTTTAGTCATTAAAATGAAAGGTGTCATATCGGCAAATATAACATATGTATGATACATATTGTATATGTATCATACATATGTATCATACATGTATGATACATCATACATGTATCAAACATAATGCTTTAAAGCGCCTTTCCTGTATGTTTCCGTCAAAATCAATGATATAACGAAGCAACATTTCCATCACTGTCTTTCAAGCTGAAGTCTGTGTTAACACATTGTTGTCACTGTGACAAGATTTTGACACCACTGAATTGCTGACACTGCTGCTCGGCATTCATACTGAGGCGCCTTAATGGAAATTTTATGTCTTCCACCTTTGACAGTTGTCATCTTTCAAGTAACAAATATTGCTCCATTATTATTGCTATTTGCTTAAAAGTGTTGTCATGTTGGACACGTATGAAAAGCACAATGAAGTCAGTTTAAATGGCAAACATTGCAGCTTGGATTGTACATATGAAGCGGGTTTTGCTAACTCTCCTTCCTTTCACTTTCTCCCTGCAAAAGTCCTTGCCCATGTCCTCCAGGCTTCACATATCCTCTTAGTGCTCATCTCTGATTGCATATTGCCCATTTGGTGCCATCGTCACAGTGGAACCAAACTTGTTTTAATCACATCACTGACCCAACCCACCAACATTTACTAGCTCTCTTCCACAGGCATCCACTTCAGCCAATTGCATTAAAGAGATAAATAACCAGACCAATAAAAGTGTTGTGTGCTGCGTGGGCTCTGGGATGCTCATTGTCCATTTGGTACAGCAAGGAGTGGGGCGGGCGGCGTGTGGTGAGGTGCTTTTAGTGGAAATTTTTTTTGGGTGGGGGGGTGATATTGTGATTGGTAGTGGAGGTGATGTCATGTCATCCATCTTCCAGAGCCACTTCATTAGGCTAATGGAAGGGCTGGACCGCTCACAGGGTATGCGTTTGAGACTAGACGTGTGTGTGTGCGTATGTTTGTCCTTCCATTGATGGCAGCTTCCAAGGCTAAAGTGGTTATGAAGACTAAAGTGATTTTATTAGCCCGGCACGGTGCCCAGCTGTGGGTATGGATGTCACTGTATGGACGTGCTTGTGTGCGTGCACAATGGCGCGTTGGCATTTGTTCAAGAGTACTTCCACGTGTCTCTGTACTAGAAATTCCGTGGCGCAGAGTAACAAGACTGCTTCTGTCTGTGGAAGGAACGATAATAAAAGTGCTTTTCAGCAGCTAAAGCACACGTTCTTTGGATGTTTAAACTACAGTCAGGTTTCTTCAGTGACGTACAGAAATGTGAAGTGCACAGAGGATACTCGCCACGTGTTCCGGTAATATCAGTGACAGACTTTGATTTGGCACTGACTTAAATTACTGTGTCACTTCAAATGTTCCTCCTCTTGACGTCTGGAGAGGACAAATGGAATTGCTCTTTGAATTCGTTACAGCCCTCGACCTTCTCTTTCTCTGTCACTCCCTCTCACTTTCCCTGCTTCAATCTCTCTCTCTCCTTGTCAGTTTTTCCACCAAAAAAAAAAAAAAAAACCCACATGATTTTCTGTCTGGACATGTGCTCTTTTACGAGAATAACTCCTGATTTGTTCCTCTCTTTATTGTCCAGCCCTTTTTCTCCATTTTGTATATTTCAGATGCCATCTGAGGCCTGAAGCTTATTGTTATCATCCGTGCTCTTCTTTTGCCCTTTTGTACCCCATATATCATGTCATATTACAATAGCAATGCTTCTTTGTTGTATTTTAGCCCTTTTTTCCATCAAACTACATTTTAAACAGGTGGCAGCTGAGAAAAACTGCTTTCACCTGTAACCTCATGATATGGATCTGAAGATAATTATCACCATATGCTGCTGCTGCCCATAGGCCAGCCTAACCTAATTAAGATAATAGATTTAAACAGTTAAGGCTGCACTAAATGTACTCAATATATTTGCATACATCAACAAAAATCAGGTCAGGTCAGTTTCTGGGAGCATGAGTTTGTGCCACGCATCGCTACCCTGGATGGAAACCACAGAGGCAGACACCCGTTCCATCTCCTCTTATGGAAGGCAATCTTCTATCTTCCACATCCATGTGAAAAATGAGTGACCTGTTGGCCTTTTCCTGATGCTGCAGGTCTCAACACTGAGGACTGCCTATGTGCTGAATCCTGTCCAGAGAAGTGCACCACCTGTCCAGAATTCAGTAGATGATATTCATTCACAATGCACGTGGTACAGCCTCAAGTCAGTGTTTGTTTGACGGAAAGTCATTCCAGTGGTATTCAAAGATTCTCTAGCAACACCAAGTACCAAACACATTGAACTGTCGTCACTAGTCACTGTCCAAATCTCTCAACCCTACATTAAGACAGGAAGCACCTGAAAACTTGAAAAAAGTATTGTCATCTCCAACCACATCTGTCCAGAGACCTCTGAGGCATCTCTTCATCTCAGAGCCCAAGGATTCAGAGACATGAACGTCACTGCCAAGATAACAGAATCTCTCTACATGTTTGACACGTTCACTTTATGCGGATACACCTTTGATGTCTGAGTCCATAAAATCATAGAAAACCTGGATCTGTCTTGATTCAGGACAGTCAGAAACCCAGACAATCTGACTCTTCACTTAGCTTTTTAAGTGCTGCAATCAGGGCATGCATTGATTCCACAAGGTTCACAGTACCGTTCATGAAGTTTATGGTCAGTGAATCTTACTAATAAAGTCACCCAGGTCCCCAGTCTCCATAACCCCACCCAGTGCCCAGTCCAGGCAGGCATTCAACAGTTTTGGAGAAAGTAGGATGAGCAAAAATAGCAAGGAGGAACAAGAGCAATCTGAGATTTCTGATATCCACCAAGGGTTGACAAGGACTCAAAATAACAGATGTGATTCACATCGTGACCCGGACTTTACCTAGATGAGGATTTGAATGGTCTGACTGAACAAGATGTTGCAAACTGATATTTAATTCACAAGCTGAAATAATAGTGTCTTCCTGATCTTGATTTTACATTGTGATGTCGTATCCATGAAGTAGTTTTGACGTAATCCTTAAAAGTCTACAAAGTGGAATCCTGATCCAGAATCCGGATCTGGATCACCTCCAAGGCCTAACACAAATGTGTGGTGAACGTTTGGTGAAAATCGGTTAAGTAGTTTTTGATGTAATCTTTAAAAGCCTATATAAAGTGAAATCTTGATCCAGAATCCGGATCCGGATCACCTCCAAAATCTAATGGAATCTTCCATGGCCTAATATCTATCTGTAAGTAAATAAATAAATAAATAAACACTGATGATTTTATTACATCCTAGGGGGTGTAATAATGATTAAAAACAAGAGAAACACCTTACTTTTCAATTTAAAAAATTTCAAACAATAATGGATCCTGCTCTTTACTCAGATCAACTCAAAATGTAATTTAAAATTCCTGGTTTTTGCAAATATGTTCATCTGTTACACTTTCACTGATTGTACTGCAATGTGCTTCGAGTGTATAAATGTCCACACCTGTTCTGCAAGAATCTTTACATGACAAAGTAAAAAGCTTGTTTGGCTTCTTTCCTGGTGTGAGCACTTCACACCACAGTGGCCTTTTATGCCTGTCCCTGGTGCAGATTGATTTTGTGCCTAGCCAGCAGCTCACCACTAACCTTGAGGTAAGCTGCCATAATGAGATCGCATCTGACGGCATTGACTCACACCTGACAGCGCTGAAGCTCTGCTTCCAGCCAGGGAACCGCTCGGCCTTCTGCAATAGCCGTTACTCTGTGACTTTCACTCTTTTTTTCTTAATTTCAGTTCAGTTCATGAGGGGGTTTGGTAACGTCAACAAATATTTCAACAGCCGAGGCTACAGAACTAAGTATCTGACAACGTAGGGCAAAAAATTAAGGAATTCATTAAAATATTACTTTTGCATTTTTAAAAGAAATGCAAATAAGTCTAGTTATTAGAGAATGCTTACATGCCTTAATGAGCTGCTTTACTTGGCTGGTTGAAAAGAAACGTGGCCCCAACAAGTGAGTGTCCAGTTAAAGCAATGAATGGGTTTATAAAACTCCCCCAAGATGGAAATCCAACACGGACTGTGGAAAACAATGTTGGCTCTTTGTTTCACTTTTATTTCATTGCAGCCAATATGAACCCAAGATATGTTTTATCTTGTGAGATTCATTTAATTTGTTAATATACATCCATTCCTGCATTTCAAGCCTGCAACATATTTAAAAAATAGATGGGATGGGGCAATTTAGGGCAAGTTTAAGAAAAGACAAACAAAAAAATATTGATGTTATTTCAAATAGGTGATGACTGCAGGTGACTTCAATCATGAAATATCTTGGGTTCCTATGGTGCACAATGAAACCAAAGTCAAAGTTAATGGAAGAATTACTGAGGGGGTTTTGTGTTTGCATTTTCCATACCATCACAACTTTTTCTAATTTGGGGTTGTAAAGAACATGGGAAGGCTATAAAAAGACTAAAGAACAGGTCAAAATGCCAGGACAGAAAACATTATGCCTTGAAAATAGAAAATGCACAACAAAACGAATGAAGAACAAATGGTCATAAACAGAACTGTGTATATATGAGAGAACTGTATGAAATTGGCTGAATTAAGTGGGATTTATATGGAGAAAAACTAAAAAAAAATACCAGAGCTTAAGAAAGCATGGTCACAGTCGGCTACAGTGAAACAGTCATGTAGTGTCGATGGTTGGATGAAAGAGATACTCAGTGATGAATCATGAATTTGCATTGACCCAGAAGAAAAAGCTGGAATGTTTGTCTCTCGCCATTCAAAGTGCCATTCAAATTACAAGTTAAGATGACTGACTAAAGCACCTCCACTCCCCAACCCCAGCATTTAGTAATTCCTTAATGTTTCTTCCTTTGCTTTATCTGGAAAAAAATATGCTATTAATTAATATATAATATACTACAATTTGATTTGATTGAGGTTTGTTTAACAAAGCCAAAATGATAAACTACAGAACATAAACTGTGTCCAATCTGTTAATTGTTTATTTCCAATGAAGTAAAAAGCTAGGTGAAGATTCTCTCCACATGATTCCATAATTTTTCCAGGGGTTATACTTACAAATGTGCTTTTCTATTGTGCTGCAAATGTATTAGCCCATGTTATATATATTTCAGTTTTATAGATCATGTTGTAGACATTTATTTTCACTTCAAGATTAAACACTGTGGCTTCTTGATACACGCACACAAGAAGCCTGAAATATTGTAAACCAGCAACAACATGTACAAGCCCAAAGGCATGAGTACTATTTAAAAAAAACTGCACAATTTTGGCAAAAGTGGACAATTGGAATTCAATACCTTTATACCCATGTACAGATATCAGATTATAAAGTGGGGAAACCCGATCAATACGTCCCTAAAGCTTTAGCTCCTGTGTAGCTTAGCAGCATCCTCAGTGTGTAACATCTTTGTGTCAAGAACTCACACCCACAATCTTACGCTCTGTTTTCTGATCTGACCTTGACACGTTTTCATCCCCCCAAAAGCTGACGTGCTGCTTTGCTGATGTCCAGGTTTCAGTGAGTTGAAACGGCGCTGTGCTGCAGCTCGCCTGTAGACCAAACAGAGCTGCCCTGGATGAATACAAGGAAAATTAGATTGCTGACCTACAGCAAAGGTTAGACTTCAGTAAGCATGAGCAGTCAGATGACGTCCAGTGTCAGGTTTGGAGGTTTAATAAACCACCTCAGACCATAAGCCCATTGTTTTACTTCTCTACTCTCAACATCGTGTGTTTGTGTGTCTGTTTGCGCACGCGTGTGTGTTTGTGTGTGTGATGTGACTGAAGCTGTAGGTCTCATTGTAGCTTGCTGTGATAAGCTGAAACGCTGTTATTGATTACACACAGGTTGAGATGGAAAAGCAACAACATGGGAGTGGGCCCAGCTCCAGGTGTTAGTGTGTGTATGTGATTGTGTATGTGAGCCACAGCTGTGCTGTCTATCAGCCTCTGGCTTATCCATTAGGGTGAAAGGAGCCTTGGGATTTGGAAAGAGGGAAATACCAACAGGAAAGACTATGAAGCACATGTAGAATGTAATGAAGTAATAAGTGCTGAAATTAAAAATGTGTTATTCAAGTCAAACCCCCTTTGTCTTCTTGTCTGTTACCATGTAAAATACTTTGAATCACTCATTCTGCTGTTGGAGGTATGTCCCTTAAAGCCCCCTTTTCACTTTCACAAATATGCTTCCCGGACAAACCCCCAAGTATTCGCTGACCAAAATGGCAATGAGCCCCATTTCAAGTTCTGTGGGTTAAGGATTGGACTGCCAGTATGTAAATGGTAGTCCAATTCCTGGTATGCTTCAGGTTACCTGTCTGTGTCTTTGGATAAGACATAACATTTGCATTGTCCCAGTCCACCCAGTTATAAATGAGTACAGACCTTGGCTGGGGAAGTAACCTGTGATGGACTGGTGTCGTGGAGTCTCATCCACTTCACGCTATCTGGGGATAAACACCAACCAGATGGACCTCAGGTCCTATATAGCACTAAAGTCTTGTAGTTCGTCTCTGGAAATATCCAACAAACACACAAGCAATCTTATTTTTTAATGGTTCTAAATGTTTCTGTAGTTAGTTTACATATTTAGCAACATTACTTATAATCTATTAATCCAAGCAGCCATCTTGATGTTTTCCTGAAATAACATTTTAAACAAATGTGAAAATAAATATTTTTATATTTTTATAATCATTGTTGAACCCAATTTGACACAACACGTAAGTGGAAGTAAGTCCTTATAAAGTAAGTCTTGTAACTGGCCTGAGGCCCGTTGGGCTGGTGCTTATCTCTGGATAATAGCCTGTCCAGGGTGTGCACCGCCTTTTGCCCAACTGGATTAGGCCACCAGGTCACCACCACATTTCCACTTTTGTACACTATAATTTACTTTAGAAATTTTAGAGGGAAGATTGATTTCTAATTTATCCATGAGTATTTTTTTCTGTTCTTCCACTACAAGCCAAAATCGGTGTTAATTTATGATACTTCCCACTCTTTTTTTTTTTTTTTTTTTTTGCCCTTGTCACATGATGACATGAGGGATGTAGCGTATACTCAGACAAACACACGAATGTGGTGTTTTTTATGCACCAGCCTTTCGCTCACACACATGTGCTGCAGAAGCTCGCAACTGGTTTCTCTCACCTCTCTGGCAGAGTGTGAGTCTTTATGAGAGACCTGCCACACAGCAGACTGTGAGGCCGTTTTAATTAGAGCCATGCTGTTAACCACAGGCCTCCACCAGCAGATCACCTCGACTTCCCCCACATCCACACACCCTCTATTTCACCCAACATCTCACCGTCTCCCTGTCACAGTCCAGATACATCAGGAATGCGTTTAAATGTAACTGGACTGCATTTCACACCATGTTATCAGAGTGGATCTCAAATATGCATTCTCAAGGGAGTGTTACTGCTCCCCAGCTCCAACTTAAGTTTATTTGTGAGAAACTGCAACTATAGCAAGAAAAAAACACGTCTGCTATGAGTCATACGTTTACAGAAGAGATTTGGAAGCTGGATTAAAAAGTCTAAATGTGTCTCAAAGAGAAGAGAAAGAAGTGATCAGGACCTACACTGTTTCTATGCATCTTTTAGTTTTGGTGTTTTTCCAACAGTCATTCATTTTCTATACTCCATTTATTCCAGTTAATGGTCAGGGGGAGCTGGAGCCTATCCCAGCAGTGATTGGCCAAAAAGCAGGAAACACCATGGATAGGCCGCCAGTCAACTGCAGGGCCGACATATAGACAGAAAAACAAACACCCTCAGTCACACCTACAGACAATTAAAAGTTTCCAATTCAACTAACCTGCATGTTTTTGGCAGTGGGAGGAAGCCAGAGCACCCAGAGGGAACCCACGCAAACACAGGAGAGAACACACAACCTCCACACAAAAAAGACCAGGTGGGAAGTGATCCCACAGCCTTCATCCTGTGATGCAACAGTGCTAGGCACTAAGCCACCATGCTGCCTGTTTTTCCAAGTCTGTGCTACAAATTCAAATATCCTTTCGTTCAAATCACGACTGGAGTCATTCTAACACCCAAAAATCTCAGTCAAACCTTATCCACTTCATGAGCAAGCACATTAGTGACCATAGAAAGGCAAAATTCCCTTTTAACAGGAAGAAACCTTGAGCAGAATAAACTCAGTGAGGTGGCCATCTGCCTATGAAATGCTCCTGCATAATGTGAAACGTTAACAACTCCTTTACGCCCAGCAGTTTGTACTAGGACATGCCCCCCAAAAAACACTTTTTTAAAAATGTATTTATTTATTGCCCACCATGAAGATAGGACCAACAATATGTTTCTTTATAATGATTCAGAGACAAAAAAAGAAGAAAAATTGGGTTGGAAAGTATGGTAACTCAACAAACATCTCCCACTGTGTGGATCAGCGATACGACAGGAAGTATACATACGCTCGCTTCAGAACAATTATGCAACCACAGTCAGCATCTGCACAAAGTATTCCTGGAACTCCAGCTATTTCATCATAGTCATAACCTGCATTCCCATAGTCCTGTTTTCAAGCCAAACAACATGCTGATGAAAAAAGGACCAGATGCAAAAGTTTCTGTAGATTCTGTAGATTCAAGATTTAAAACTCTGCGTTTGCACAGACAGAAATGTATATTATTCATTTAAAGTAAAATCATGCATACTATATGCATGGCTCTGCTTTGTACATCTGAATGATTGTGTAAACATGCACACATACCCCAGCCAGGTCTGCACTCCCCGTAGTAACCACTCCCTCCCCACAGACACACCCTCAAACAACTTTATGGATTTTTTTTTCCTGCTCCACCAGTGTGGCAACAAAAAGAACAGTGCAGAAATGTATCTATTAAACAGTGCTCACAGTAAGCTATGAGCACCATCTCCCTGCCCCCCCCCCCCCCCCAAAAAAAAAAAAACTTGTATCAGCTTTGAAGTACGCATTTAATGCACGCATTCCGATCATGTTCTTTTATAAATATGTGTTTCTATATGGGTTTTATTTTTTGTGCATTCTTATACAACTGGCCCTTGATCTGCAGCATACATTGATTTTCTTCTGCTCCCAGCTCCTCTGATCAAAGGCTTGTTGTCTTTTGGGGGAGTTCTTTGTAAGCTGCTTTCATAAGTAACTTCCACAATCAGTAGTGAGTTGATTAGAAACAATGCTGGTGGGTTGACGTTTTGTTGAAGGAGCTCTTGAATTGTGCATCTTGCTCGATTTATCACCACAGTCCACTGACAGGAACCAGGAACCCTGACAGGATTATCACCACACAGTGCGCACAAACACACACACACACACACATGCGAGCCGCAGTGAGAAATCTCCACAGTAATAATGGCACGTTCAAGTTGCACTCAGAGGTCATAATTCCCCAGTAACAAGCAGGACGTTTCAATTCGAATGCACCCCAAGGTCGTAATTCCAACTCATCACCTCGGTCAAACTCCACATATCTCAAGTTCACAATCCAAGATGGCTGCTCCAAGCAACAATAATAAAAACTGTAGTTTTTACAGGTTTTTTTAGCACCCCAGACTTTTTTTGTGCTCAGTTTTATAAGTCATACGTGCAATATTGTCCTTCAGCTGTCTGTGGATGTGTTGCTGTAGTGTAGTGTAAAACACAGAGTAATGTGTTGTTTATCAAGTTGTGCTGCTAATATTGGCTAACCTGGTAGCTGTTGCTAACAACGACTATGTGAAAATAGTTCTCTATAGTCTAAAAGAGCAAGAACATAGTGTCACATACACACAAGCAACTAGTATTGTAGTAGTATTTTGTGAGCTTAATCACAGATAGTTTACAACTATGTTACAATTTTGAAGTAAGAAGTGAAATTGTAAGAAATTATGAGCGGTTTAGCACAGAGTAAATGGATCCTCTGTTCCAGCTGTAGATATGTTTGGAATTAGTTTGGGGGGGGATTCTGAGCATAGATTGCATCTGCGACTGCTTGTCTTTAGCTTGATGTGGGAAGACAGGTTGCTTTGGACTGTGGGGAACGAGGGATGGAGGAAGATGGGCGGAGGAGGGACGCTGCAGCTGTTGTTTGTATATTGTTTCTCAGAATTCACAGCAGATCCCGAGGAAGTCAGTCAGATATGTCCGCGGGGCGGTCAGTCGATCAGGTTTTGGTGATAAACACTGCCCTTCATCCTCAGGATTCAGCATGAAAAGCAGGAGTAAAGTGGAATAAAGCATGTTTTTGTGCCACCTCCCTTCTTCTTTGCATTCTGTGCAGCAAATGTCACTGCCCTGAAAATATTTTCCTCTGTGGTCGTATCGACTGCATCATCCTCAGAGGAACAGACAGGCAACTGCTGGGGCCCCGCTCTCTGTTCACAGGGTGGGAGATTTTATTCTGATTCTTTTAGAGATTTTTATTTATTTATTTTTTGGTCTGCAGGGTACAGGGTTGCGGATATTGCCAAACTCAAGAAACTAAGTGAAAAGCAGAAGTGAGAGAGAAGGTTTTTATTTTTTACTGAAGGACATTTGCAGAGGCAGCTTTTAACTCCCCCCCCCCCCCCCCCCCCCCCAAAAAAAAACAAACACATTTCTCCCTCTCTGCTCTTTAAATATTGAGAATCACTGCAAACTCTTCTGGCCGCTCCCTTTGATGCTGATGGCCTCTCGGCAGCTCAGCAACAGAAACACTGGAGCATTCAGTGTAGCCACAGTTCAGTTCCCTCATGCAGGACCTCTGAGCCCCCCAGAGCCCCAGTAAACAGGTCTGAGCTTTTCCCAGCTCCCAAAGCTGCACTGCCCTGCTCCCCGTGTTCACTGTCTGAAGGCCAGACTCTCCCTCTGGGACGGTGTTGGCTGTTCATTTCCACACTAACAGAGGCTCGACTCTCTGTGGGTCTCGCTCTGAAGCCACACCAACATGTGCACACACTGTGCATGTGAAACACACTGTAAGAATGAACTGACTTCTGTTTTTCACAGCTGTCCCAAACACACTCATCACAGCATTCCTCACTTTTGGGATTGTTTTGCCATAGACTAGTATAGTAGGCAAACTCTCCGTGAAGTCTCCCGTAGGTTTTCTGAAGCACAGCTTTGAAGCACTAATGGGACTGTTCCAAATGTTGCCATCTTGCCAGTGCCTGACTCCGACCAACCCATTTTTTCATGCCCCATAACAAAAAATGGGGCACTTTTCGTGACACGTTTTTTTTTATTTTGCTGTTTATAATCCTCTCCCTTCTCCTAACTCTAACCATAGCCATAGCGTAAGTGTCTCTCTTTCCCTAACCCTAACCATAAGCTCCCCCAGACCCCCCATGTCACCCCGCATTTCATGCCCCGTCACAAAATTAATTTGCGCCCCCGTCACGAAAGCACCCCATTTTTGTGACGATATCACAAACTCATAGATAAATTGACTTTTCGTAATGCCATCTCAAACTGCCGTGAGACAGGGTTGGTTAAGACACAGAGGAAGACCAATGTGTCAAATAAAGCCTGAACGCACCCCCATCTTATACTTACCAAATGAGCTAAAGCTAAGTAATCTTAGCTCAGGTGTTTGATTATAGCATTTTTGTGGACTGAGTGGTAGTTTTCATAATGCATGGTTTGGGTGCAGATGTTAAAAAGTATGACCAGAAAATTGTCTCAGTAACTGTGGAGTAACAGGGGTGCTAACATCAACAAGTTTTGGATACCTGTTAATTACTGCTTATGGTACTAAAGGGGAGCTGATGGTCTAGTGGTTAAGCAGTGGCCTTCAGACCAGAGGCTCCTCGGTTCAAACCCCAGTCTGGCTGGACAATCACTATGGACCCTTGGGCAATAGAGTGGTCCTTATTTTGCAGCATTTTGAAATTTAATACTCTGACCCCCTGAATAAGTTCCAATTGATGCTGTGTAAAATTTTGTTTGTAGAAATTAATTTTTAGCGGTAGATCAAAAGCATTGAAATTTAGTTATTTTCTGATATAACGCTATACAAACTAAAGTTTAATGGTGCCCCAACCCATCCTAAACAACATATCAAAAGTCCTGATGAATCCTCCTGGTGCTCACTTAGAAATTCAAGATGGCCTCCACAGGTGATTTTTCAAGCTTTAGTTTATTGTATGGCATGAAAATAGCAAAATTTCAGTGGTTTTGCGCTACCTCTAAAAATTTATTTATACAAACAAAATTTTACACAGCACGTTTTCTCATCAGTTGGAACCTATTCAGGGCGTCAGGAGGTTCAATTTTAAAACTGCAAAATAAGGACCACCCTATTGGGCAAGGTCCTTAATCCCCAAGTTGCTCCCGGTGTATAGTGAGTGCTTTGTATGGCAGCACCCTGATAACGATGTGAGTGTGTCTGTGTGAATGCGAGGCATCGTTGTAAAGCACTTTGAGCTCCTGATATAGATGGAAAAGTGCTATATAAATGCAGAACATTTACCAACATACAAATTAGATCACACTAAAATACTGGAGCACAAACATCTTAAAAGTGCCCTTACTACAATTAACCGCTCCGCAAGCCACGTTATCACAGATATTTGTGATAAAATGGTCAGAAAGGACAAACACGGCAAGTGGCGCCCTGGACCTGCCGAACCAGCACACTAGCTGTCACTCAAAAGTGGCTACTCCCCTAATTATTTATAATTTTATGCCTTAAAATGGCTTAAACCCATGCGGATAAAAAACATTTACCTTCTGTACAGTTGAAATCAAAACTTGTTTATTTCTGCTGTAAATTTGGACAATTCAATGTTGCGTCTGTTGGGAGTGACTCACTTTTGGAGCCAGCCTCAAGTGGCCATTCAAGGAACTGCAAGATTTGACACTTTTGTGTTGGATATCTTTTTTGTGTAACAGGATTCTGGGTTTGGGTTTCTCTCCTTTTTTTTCTTTTATTGCCATGCTCTGATGTTTCTGTGTTGTCTCTAATTAGCTTTTTGCTTACTAGCTGTGTTCAGGGATAGACCCAATGTTAGTTTACATAAAGAACAAGAGCTTTTCTTTCAAGCAGCATTTCTTAGACTTTACACTTATCGTTTTTATTTTGTCCTCAAACGAACACAGCAGATGACTGCTAAATATAGCTGAGGCTGTTAAAAACATACTGTGTGCTGGCTAACCGGTGGTCAAAGCGCGGCACGAGAACAGTCTCCCGTCATCTTCATGTAAAACAGCAGAGTGAAGACGTGCTGCTGCTTAACGGCCAACTTTATGGAACCGGCTCTCTCTCTGTGTTTTAATGAGGCGGCTGCGGATGGGTTGAAACGCGAGGAGAGGCGGCAAAGCAAAGTCGAATCTGACAAGGAGGATGAGAGATTACAAAAGATTGAGAAAGATCAAAAGACGGGGTTAAACACAAGGGAGAGAGATTTAATCTCTAATTAGACCTGAGAGAGGAGGATTGAACAGTCCCCAAAACATGCCGGGGGTAAATTTCATGATAAACTCTTCTCTTCCACTTAACAGTTTAAAGTGAGAGTTCCTCCAAATTTGAAGATTGCTTTTGGTCATCTGACGTTTGTGTTATGAATGAACTTGTCACAGTTTTTTCTTTGTTTAGTTTTACCGGCTGAAGAAATAGGAAGCAGGTTTAATTAAAATACATTTCCTGCAAACACACTGGGGTGTGTCTCGTATTTACCTCCCTCCGCAAAGTGTTTCCAGCCCTCACTGCAGCGGCGTGAGATTGGCAGTTTTGCTGGCACAGATAAAGTCAGAATTTCTATGTGTGTGTGTGTGTGTTAGTGTGGATCCACTGGTGAAATGCTGGAATGTGTGGATGCTAGACAGCTCAGGAATATTTTTTGATAACTTCCCAACCTGGACCGCAGTTTTATGCAGGTCCCTTGCTGTATTATCACTGACTGAGTGTTTTATCTCCTGTCCAGATTGCTCCTTTAACATGACTTGTACATTTTCATGATGAAGCCCTGTTTTCACTTTCACAGATACTCGTCCTGGAATGTCACGGCCTGTAATAGTGGTGCACACAGTCCAGTATGAATTATCGTTTCAAGGTCACAGTACGGTCCAATTTATGGTACATTCCTGTCAGGTTTACTCTTTCTGCTATAGAACAGAAAAGGTCAAGTCAGGAAGCATGTGCTGGTGCTGCGCATTACCGCATCCACCACACCAGAGAACCACCTTGAATACTGGATGGCAGGATGGTCCATCCCCATGTTTCAAAAGTAACCATCTTGACATGTGGGGTGGCTATGTCTGGTCATTATGTTCAGGTGGTGGTTTGCTTGGTGTTTTGTTAACTGCACTCTCTTGTCAGGTGGTTGGGATTTGGGTGTGTCTTGTTCCCCTTGTTTGCCACGCCCTTTTCCTGGTTGTTCCTCCACACCTGTTCTTCATTTACCACAATCACTCTTGTTATTTAAGCCCTCTGCTCACACCCGTGCCTTGCCAGTTCGTTGTTCCTTGCGTCATCATTCCAGCCTTATTCCTTGCTCTTGATCTTGTCTGTTTTTGCTTAGCCATAACCCTTGCCTGTTTTTGACCTCATTGTTGTCTCATGTTTTGGAAAGTGTTGCTGATTTTGGCTTGCTTTCTCGTGTACAGACCTCTGCTTGAATCCTCAGTAAAACACTTTTTATACACAACGCTCCTGAGAGAGTCTTGCATTTTTGTTCTACCTTTTTGGGTCCAGGTCTCTGACACATCTCTCTGCTTCATCCAGGTGAAATGTGGGTGTCCCCTTGGCCTTCTCCAGCTGTTGGGGTCCTCGAACCCTGAGGCACTTGTGTGCTTGATCATGCCACAAGAAATGTGTCACATGGCCAAAATTTTGTATCTGACGATCCCATTAAACAACAAAAAACCCTATTTTTTTAAAAAATGCAGCTCACAAGTAATTGCATGTAATATATTGCTTTTTTCAGTTTTATAGTTTATTGTTATAATGGTAGTGTATAACCATGATAAACCAGCAGTTACTCGCGATTGTGATCTTAGTGCGGTTTGATGACATAGCGTTCTGGTGTAGCGCTGTGGTTTGGTGTCATAATCTGCAAGATTTGTGCCATGCACTGTGTTAAAAAAAAACAAAAAAAAACGTCAGCACGAGTCTAGTCTATCTTCATTACCACTTTGTCACTTCTGGAAAACATCCTGGTGATTTCAAGGCCTGAATGATAAAGTTACAGGCTCCACAGAAATGCAAGGGACTACCAAAGTACATCAAAGTTTATGGCAGAAAAAAAACAAGAATTGTCAGACATCTTGAAAATCCCACTTCTGAAACAAGACAACGACATAATGACAGAATATCACAGACAGACACCTTCCCAGACTAAGGTTTCAAACGGTGACCACCTAGGATGCACATTATTATTGTTATTATTATTGTTATTATCATTATTGTTATTATTGAAATAGTTTGCAGTTAGCTGGATATTTCAATGACTGTTTACTATCCAGCTAACTGTTGCTTCTTAGTTGGCTAGCTGTGTAGCCTTGCTCTGTAGCTTTTGGGTACTCAAAAATAAGCCAGTTTTTCACATTTCTCAACAAGAGACATTCAGCTACTCCCTATTTAATAATTTCACTTCATTTATTTCACTTTGCAGTTGTGGCATTAGATGGTTATGTATGACAATGAGCTCTACACTAAAAAGTATTCCAGAAGTCCACCAAGCCTTTAGTCTCACTCATTCCACTAAACAGCTTTGCCAAAACTATTGTGCTCACACGTAAAGAGATGATTTTAAATGGAGTCAGTCTACAACCCCTGGCAAAAATTATGGAATCACCGGCCTCGGAGGATGTTCATTCAGTTGTTTAATTTTGTAGAAAAAAAGCAGATCACAGACATGACACAAAACTAAAGTCATTTCAAATGGCAACTTTCTGGCTTTAAGAAACACTATAAGAAATCAAGAAAAAAAGATTGTGGCAGTCAGTAACGGTTACTTTTTTAGACCAAGCAGAGGAAAAAAATATGGAATCACTCAATTCTGAGGAAAAAATTATGGAATCACCCTGTAAATTTTCATCCCCAAAACTAACACCTGCATCATATCAGATCTGCTCGTTAGTCTGCATCTAAAAAGGAGTGAACACACCTTGGAGAGCTGTTGCACCAAGTGGACTGACATGAATCATGGCTCCAACACGAGAGATGTCAATTGAAACAAAGGAGAGGATTATCAAACTCTTAAAAGAGAGTAAATCATCACGCAATGTTGCAAAAGATGTTGGTTGTTCACAGTCAGCTGTGTCTAAACTCTGGACCAAATACAAACAACATGGGAAGTTGTTAAAGGCAAACATACTGGTAGACCAAGGAAGACATCAAAGCGTCAAGACAGAAAACTTAAAGCAATATGTCTCAAAAATCGAAAAATGTACAACAAAACAAATGAGGAACGAATGGGAGGAAACTGGAGTCAACATCTGTGACCGAACTGTAAGAAACCGCCTAAAGGAAATGGGATTTACATACAGAAAAGCTCAACGAAAGGCATCATTAACACCTAAACAGAAAAAAACAAGGTTACAATGGGCTAAGGAAAAGCAATTGAGGACTGTGGATGACTGGATGACAGTCATATGCAGTGATGAATCTCAAATCTGCATTGGGCAAGGTGATGATGCTGGAACTTTTGTTTGGTGCCTTTCCAGTGAGATTTATAAAGATGACTGCCTGAAGGGAACATGTAAATTTCCACAGTCATTGATGATATGGGGCTGCATGTCAGGTAAAGGCACTGGGGAGATGGCTGTCATTACATCATCAATAAATGCACAAGTTTATGTTGATATTTTGGACAATTGAAAGGATGCTTGGGGATGATGAAATCATTTTTCAAGATGATAATGCATCTTGCCATAGAGCAAAAACTGCAAAAACATTCCTTGCAAAAAGACACATAGGGTCAATGTCATGGCATAGGGTCAATGTCAATGAGCAGATCTGATTTGATGCAGGTGTTAATTTGGGGGATGAAAATTTACACGGTGATTCCATAATTTTTTCCTCAGAATTGAGTGATTCCATATTTTTTTCCTCTGCTTGGTCTAAAAAAGTACCCGTTACTGACTGCCACAATCTTTTTTTCTTGATTTCTTATAGTGTTTCTTAAAGCCAGAAAGTTGCCATTTGAAATGACTTTAGTTTTGTGTCATGTCTGTGATCTGCTTTTTTTCTACAAAATTAAACAACTGAATGAACATCCTCTGAGGCCGGTGATTCCATAATTTTTGCCAGGGGTTGTATTTGGTTTTAAGTACCAGTAATTTAGAAAGATGGCATTTGCCTGCTATGTAGCACAACATGACCACAGGTGCTGAATTATGATGATCCAGACTGAGCTAAAATACAAACTACTCTTAATTTTTTTTTTCTCATTCTCTCTCTCTCTCGCTCTTTTTTTGTATTTTTTTCACCACTAGTCAACACCGGAGATGGCATCGACTACAGCCAACAGAAAAGAGAGAACATCGGTGATCTGATCCAGGAAACTCTGGAAATGTTTGAGCACTATGGAGGAGAGAACGCCTTCCCAAACATCAAATACATTGTTCCCACCTATGAATCCTGCATGGTGCTACAATAACAGCTGAGTAGATTTACAATGCAGTGAAAATGTTTGTTTTTGCACCCTCCACCACCTTTCTTGGTTTATTATAATTTTGCATGTTTTCACACTTAATTATCTCAGATTTTCTTACCAAATTAGTGCAACACTGAAACACATAAAAAAAAAAAATAAATCTGGTTATTATTATTATTCTTTCATCATGGGTTCTGTTACATTATACACACCCAAGCTTAATTAATGTTGTTGTCAAGTTCATTAAACAGGATCCACGTAGAGGAAACAAAACATAGTTGCATGAATGTGGTGCGTTAAGCTGGTCACCCAGGAACTAGAAACGATGCAAGGACCTCTAACCTTTGCTGTGAGCCAGCACAAGGGATGGCACCCAAGATGATCCCCTGAGCATGTGAGCTCTGGCTGTGGGTGTCAGCTGACAGAGGAGAGCTCCAGGATGTCCTCCAGATATGCAAGCTCTGAACACCCTGAGGATTTGTGGGAGTCCCGCTACGTTAGTGGATATCATGGCTGGCCTCTACGACAGAACTGTGAGTGCTGTGCAGAGACTCTGAACTCTTTCCAGTGATCTCTGGAGTCAGTCAGGGATGCGTTGTGCCCCTATCTTAACACTTTCCCCAACTGGGAAGGGTTGTGGAGTCAGTTATTTGGGTGTAATTTTCAGCAAGGCAAGGTATCGTGAGGTCGCTCTGTAACATTAAGCGGGGTGGTATGAGTGCTGGATGTTTGCTTGTGAACCCAACTGGGACCCTGTGCGCCTTCCTGTCCTTGATATTGTTTCAATTTTTCAAGCTCAGCAACTGTTCATTGTACCCTTTTAATCGCCGAATAAAGTAATTTGCAAATCATGAGGCGTTTTCTGTCTCTTTTATCTCCTGTAATATGTTAATACAAGTTTCACAAAACAAATCCCTCTCATTAACATTTTTCACTCCGGTGATATGATATCATATGGAAAAGATACACATAAATTTCATAAAGTTTGTATCTGTTCTATCTGGAACTTGTAAGTAATGCACATGACAGTCAAACCAGATATAAGATCCTTAGTAAATTTGTACAATATGTAACGTATATAAACTGGGAACTTAAAAGAACAATATATGACAGTTATTCTACATACAGAATCCTTAGTAGATATGTGTAATATCAAACAGACTTATAAGCACAACACATGTCAAACATAAAGTTTATTACTGGAACTGATGTAACTTCTTGTAAGTTTTTTCTATTTCTTTGGGATCTCCATTGTGATTTTCATTTTCAACACGTATACTAATGTGATGATCAAGAATGGAAACCCCTCTGCCCAATTTCCACTACTCCACTCCAAGATCTGCTCCCAGATGGACAACACCCTCGACATTAATTTGTCTTGGAGCTGTCCAAACCCACATCAACTGGATCTTTTCTGGATGGTTCTACTTGCGAATGTCCCACCTGCTTTTCCAAAGCATTTTTCAGTCAGCCTGTATGAGTGACTACACTGGTGATTTTACAGACTACGTTTACATGCATCCAGTAACCCTTTCATAACCTTTTCATAACCGGAATATTAGCAATAACCTGGTTGCGCACGGCCATGTAAACACCCGCAAAAACCCGAATATGCTCATATTCCGGTTTTTAAAAACCCGAATATGACCCCGTGAAAGACATGACTCTCGTGAAAGACATAATGTCTTTCACGATACTAACAATAATGGATAATGTCTTTTATTGACGGTAGAAAGTACCGAGATAGCGACATTTACAAGAAGGTGGCTGAAAAGTTACACGAAGCAGGATTTGCACGAACGCCAGACCAAATCAAGCACCAGTGGAAGACGTGCGTCGCTGTTTAGATGGGGATATTCCAAATGATACCAATGACCATGTATACAGGAGTAACTCTGTCTGCTTAAGCATGTAAACTGGTTAGTCCTAATGATTCAGAAACCGGAATATTGACCTTATCCAGAATATTAACGGCATGTAAACGTAGCCTCTGTGTAGTTGATCCATGATACATATGGAAAGCCTGCAATGGTTTGGTGTGCTGACTAATTGCAAACTTTAAATAATAGTGTGAAATACATATTTACTGTCACAATGACTTGTGTGTGTAAATCATTTTGCAAAGTTGTAGTGGAATCAAAGCGGTTGTTCCTTAACTGGAGCATGTTATGTCCCTATTTCACCGAGCACCATTCCTTCCCGTTTCATCCCGAATAGCAAATCAGGGTGCATTTTGAAGCATTACAGCAACTTCTTGATTGATCTTTTGCCATTCTTTAACAAATTTGGTATAGGCAGTAGTTATGTTTGTTATCGTCACCAGTTTTGAAATCGGGGTGAAATTTCATCGTGATTGTTCAAATTGGCGTCATCATGCGGCCACTTCTGGGTGTTCGTTGTCTTAACAGCTTCAGTCATGTTCAAACATATTTAAATGGGGTAATCCTAGTGAGTACAGCTTGAAGCTATTTCATCCCGTTTTGGCCCTTTTCTGGATCATGGAGATTGTAATAGAATGGTCCCCTGAGGAATAGGGGCATTAATAGCAGACAGCCTCTGCTGCTGTTCCCTCCGCTTGAGCCTGGTTCAAGTTTGACACGTCGGTGTGCAAGCACGGAAAGAATCATCCTGAAATATCAGTAGTTCAGGATGTGTGTAGCACTTTCCTTGTGTTGTTCTGAGCACAGCATGGGTGGAACCATAATAGCTGGGAGGTCTGGAAAAATATAGAATTTTCCAGATTTTTTTTCTGAGTAGTGTACCTGTTCAGGAGGACTTGATGTGTCCAAGCTGCAGTACTTGGATGCAGTGTGGCAAGTTGTGCCTGTCACTTCAGTACCACCTGAGGTGTTCTATTTTATTTTAAAATATTATATAAACTTTGGATACCTTGTTTTCATTCAGGACCATGGGCAAATGTTGTCATTCTCATTTAACTTCTCTAATGAATGGAAAACAAAGATATATTTTTCTCCCTTTTTTGCTGATAGGAAAAATGCTACAGATTATGACAGAAAACCATGATCCAATCAGAAGCAAGAGTTTTGTGACCTGTTATACCCCTATTGGCAACAGCACAAAGCAAAACAAATGTCTTTCAAAACCTGAATAAATAGTTTTAACATTTTTATCATTTTTGCCAGGGAGTCCTGTGTTTCATTCCCGGTCATCCTACCAATCTATGTAGTCTTGTTCAAGAATCTTTTTTGCCATCGAGTCAGTCCAACCAGCTGTCAATGGGTGCCAGCCTTGGCTGGAGAAGTAACCTGGCTCAGACTGGCGTCCCATCCATGGGGAGTGCAAGACTCTCATCCGCTTGATGTTACAAAATCCAGGGATAAGCACCTGTACCAGAGTCCTCATTGGACTACTACTTCTTCTTTTTTTGCTTTTGCCAACCCCCATATATACAGTAGTGTTCAGAATAATAGTAGTGCTATGTGACTAAAAAGATTAATCCAGGTTTTGAGTATATTTCTTATTGTTACATGGGAAACAAGGTACCAGTAGATTCAGTAGATTCTCACAAATCCAACAAGACCAAGCATTCATGCTATGCACACTCTTAAGGCTATGAAATTGGGCTATTAGTAAAAAAAGTAGAAAAGGGGGTGTTCACAATAATAGTAGCATCTGCTGTTGATGCTACACACTCAAACCTTTAATGTTCAAACTGCTTTTTTAGCAATCCTGTGAATCACTAAACTAATATTTAGTTGTATAACCACAGTTTTTCATGATTTCTTCACATCTGCGAGGTATTTTGTTGGTTTGGAACCAAGATTTTGCTTGCTTACTAGTGTGCTTGGGGTCATTGTCTTGTTAAAACACCCATTTCAAGGGCATGTCCTCTTCAGCATAAGGCAACATGACCTCTTCAAGTATTTTGACATATCCAAACTGATCCATGATACCTGGTATGCGATATATAGGCCCAACACCATAGTAGGAGAAACATGATGAAACTTGCCAGTTTTCTCAGTCTTTGCATTGGAGGGTTGTTGTATGTATCAAAGCAATATCAAATTCATGAGTAGAAAAGTAACACCTGAAACAATTGATAATTTAAGGGAGGATTTATCAAGTCAGAATTGGTCAGATGTTTTTGTTGATGATGTTGACAGGTCATATGATGCTTTCATTTCCATTTTTTCCAGTTTGTATAATAAACACTGTTCATTTGTTGACAAAATATATAGAAATCAATATAGCAACAAACCATGGATAACTAAGGGACTTCAGAGGGCATGTAAAAAGAAAAACGTACTATATAAACAATTCATAAAACTACGAACTAAGGAAGCTGAAAGTAAGTATAAAACATATAAGAATAAGTTAATCAATATCATGAGACTCAGTAAAAAAACATATTATAATGAGTTACTTGTCAAAAATAGAAATAACATCAAAAACACATGGAACATATTAAATGAAATAGTAAAAAAGAATAGAGTAACTAGAGATTATCCTTCATTTTTTCAGAGTAACAACTACATCACGATTGATAACGACGAGTCTATTGCTGAACACTTTAATGAATACTTCGTTAATGTGGGTAAAAATCTTGCCAGTAAGATTGACTCATCAACTAATAACTTCTGGGTAAATAATTCAACGTTTAACAAATCTGTTTCAGTGTTCATTGGTGGTACTCATGAAAGGGAAATACTTGATCTGGTTCATGGTTCAAAAAGTAAGAAATCGACTGATTTTAATAATTTGGATATGGCTTTATTAAAAAAGTTATTGATTGTATAGTAAAACCGTTCAATTATATTTGCAATATGTCACTAAGTACTGGTAAATTTCCTTCTCAAATGAAAATAGCCAAAGTAATTCCTCTGTTTAAAACTGGTGACAAACACACATTTTCTAATTATAGACCTATATCACTCCTGCCACAATTTTCCAAAATTTTGGAAAAAATATTTGCTAAAAGATTAAATGATTATTTACTGAAGCATAACATCATTTGTGAAGAACAATATGGATTCAGAAGGTCTCGAACTACATCACATGCTTTGATGGACTTTGTGGAAAGTATAGCAACTGCAATTGATAATAAACAATACACAATAGGTGTTTTTTTTGATTTACAGAAAGCGTTTGACACAATTAACCATGGAATACTATTAAGTAAACTGCAGAAATATGGAATCAGAGGTCTGGCATATGAATGGATAGCTAGTTATTTACAAGGCAGATTTCAGTATGTTCAATTCAATAATACAAATTCTGAACTCAGGGATGTCACATGTGGGGTGTCGCAGGGCTCAGTGCTGGGTCCTTTGTTGTTTATAATCTATATAAATGATATAAGTTGGGTGTCGAGTTCACTGAGATGTGTCCTTTTTGCGGATGATACAACTGTGTTCTGTAGCGGTGAAAATCTTGAACAGCTTCTGGACATAGTGGAGAAAGAACTGGAAAAATTTAAGGTTTGGTTTGACGCTAATAAGTTGTCACTCAACCTTGGGAAAACTAAATGTATTATATTTGGAAATAAACAGGCACCCAAATGTAAAAATTTAACTATAAACAATAAGGAAATTGAGTTAGTAACAGAGAATAAATTTTTAGGTGTTATAATTGATAATAAACTTAGCTGGAAACCACATATAAATTATGTGAAATCAAAATTGTCAAAAACTATAGCCATTTTGTATAAAGCCAAAGACCTACTGCCGCAAGAAGGGTTACTTACTTTATATCATTCTCTGATGGTACCATATATGACATATTGTGTTGAGTCATGGGGAAATATTCCTTTTGCAAAAACGAGCCATACGATTCATCTGCAATAAACATTATCGTGAACCAACTCATTCTCTATTTGTGTCTTTAAATTTATTAAAATTCATTGATTTGGTCGATTACATTACAATTCAAACTTTATTTCAAGCGAAAAACCAAGCCTTACCGAGACATGTCCAGAGTCTGTTCCGATTGAGGGAATCCAGATATAGTTTAAGAGGTTGTGCAATTTTTATGAAACCACCAGTAAGAACAAATGTAAAGGGTTTTTGTGTGTCTGTGGTTGGGGTGAGGAAATGGAACAAATGTTCAACAGAGGTTAGAATGAGTAGTACCTTAGTGAGATTTAAGAAACTACTCAAAAAGAACATTATGTCTAAGTATCATAAAGAAGCAAATATAATTTGATTTATATGGAATGTTCAATTTATAAGTGGGACTTATTGTATATTTGAATGTGTGGGTATGTATATGCGTATGTAGATATATAGATGTGGGTAGGTGTATATGTATATAAGTGACTGTGTATATGTATGTATATGTTTATGTTTGTAAAGTATATACGTATGTATATAGGTATATGTGGCACAGCCCAAGCAGAGGGTCACCCCCAAGAGCCTGGTCTGCTTGAGGTTTCTTCCTTATAGGGAGTTTTTCCTCACCACAGTTGCCTAGTGGTTGCTCTGGGGGTTGGTAAGGTTAGTCCTTACTGGCGTAAAGTGCCTTGATTTGACTTTCTTATGATCTGGTACTATATAAATATAAGTGAATAGTATATTGATGTGTATGTCTGTGTGTCGACATGTAGTAGTGAATTTATATTTATGTAAATATGACTGATTAGAATTGTTGGACTTGTACTAGCAGGGGTGGGCGCTAATAAGCTTTGCTTCAGCCCACACCCTTTCGGACTCACTAGTTTTGTCTGTGTTTGTTTGTGGAATTGTTCATTTTTTTCTATTTGAATATTTTGTGTGCCGAATTAAAACTTTGTCAAACTTGTCAAAACTTGTCAAACATGCCCATATCATGATGCTTGCACCACCATGCTTCACTGTCTTCACTGTGAACTGTGGCTTGAATTCAGAGTTTGGGGGTCGTCTCACAAACTGTCTGCGGCCCTTGGACCCAAAAAGAACCATTTTACTCTCATCAGTCCACAAAATATTCCTCCATTTCTCTTTAGGCCAGTTGATGTGTTCTTTGGCAAATTGTAACCTCTTCTTCACATGTCTTTTATTTAACAGAGGGACTTTGCGGGGGATTCTTGCAAATAAATTAGCTTCACACAGGCGTCTTCTAACTGTCACAGCACTTACAGGTAACTCCAGACTGTCTTTGATCATCCTGGAGCTGATCAATGGGTGAGCCTTTGCCATTCTGGTTATTCTTCTATCCATTTTGATGGTTGTTTTTCATTTTCTTCCACGCGTCTCAAAGCAATGGAGATCATTGTAGATGAACAGCCTATAATTTTTTGCACCTGCATATTAGTTTTCCCCTCTCCCATCAACTTTTTAATCAAACTACGCTGTTCTTCTGAACAATGTCTTGAACGTCCCATTTTCCTCAGGCTTTCAAAGAGAAAAGCATGTTCAACAGGTGCTGGCTTCATCCTTGAATAGGGGACACCTGATTCACACCTGTTTGTTGCACAAAATTGACGAACTCACTCACTGAATGCCACACTACTATTATTGTGAACACCCCCTTTTCTACTTTTTTTTACTAATAGCCCAATTTCATAGCCTTAAGAGTGTGCATAGCATGAATGCTTGGTCTTGTTGGATTTTTGAGAATCTACTGGTACCTTGTTTCCCATGTAACAATAAGAAATATACTCAAAACCTGGATTAATCTTTTTAGTCACATAGCACTACTATTATTCTGAACACTACTATATATACCGAACAATGGAAATCAAGACAAGAATATAGTTTTTTATATTTTTTTTCCTTTGTGAAAACTTTCTAACTTTGTCATGTAAGCTGATTGTTCAGGAGCAAAGAAGCTACAGACTTTTTACTGCTGCCTCTCACGCTGATGAGGTATTCCAAACTAAAAGACAGATTTTAGGCAGTATTCTGAACACTACTGTATATACCGAACAATGGAAATCAAGACAAGAATATAGTTTTTTTTATATTTTTTTCCTTTGTGAAAACTTTCTAACTTTGTCATGTAAGCTGATTATTCAGGAGCAAAGAAGCTACAGACTTTTTACTGCTGCCTCTCACGCTGATGAGGTATTCCAAACTAAAAGACAGATTTTAGGCAGAGGATCGCTTTTCATTTGTGACATTTTAGAACTGAAATATAAAGTCTTTCTGCTGAAATATCGAGCACATGCAAGCATTTATCTCTGCAGTGTAACGCTTTTTTTTTTTCTTAGCAAAACTGTGCTAATGAAGTACGAGAGGCACAGGAGGGAAAAAAAGACATTTGAGTTGATCTGTCTGATTTTTCCTCATCAGTCTGTTAAAATCGGCTATACATCTGTGCTGTGTTCAGGCTTGTTCCGTCACTTCCTCTGTAAACAAATGTGTTGTGAGTGAAGTGCTGTTTGGTATTTTGTTGTACCACTGTACCCATTCTGTCACAAACCCAGCTGGAGACAGATCCAGTCTGAACACGCCGGGGAAGACCTGCAGGAATGATGGCTGACAGCATTCCTTTAGATGTGCACACCGTCACGTTTGGTTAACGTGACCCTCACTGTTGCTGCATGCATAACTGTGTGCGTGACAACGCGGTTTCTGTATTTAACACCAACGGTAACTTAAACCAGCCTGTCTTTTTTTGCTCTTTCTCTCTCTCATTGTGTTCTGAAGGTGTCTCTCCGTCTGTTCTATCGTATTAAAATTGCTAAAGTGAATTCTTACAAACACAAAAAAATGTGGTTTTCGCAACCCTTCCTGACACGTGCACACATACCACATACTCGACCCTTGTGACCCACTGGGGAGCCGTAGCATAATTGATTTCTGACACTCACAAGGACACTTGCACCATCTCTTATTGTAAGTCATGTCTCCAGTGAAAGCAACTTTACAGGCCTGCGGCAGAATCTTTTCTCAAGCAGCAGACAGGTTCATAATGCTCATATTTCAACCTCAGCACATTTTGAAAAGAATGTTACAGAATAGATGTTCCACACTGCTGAATTCAGCCGAGCTGCTCTCTCGGCTCACTACTTGATCTGTGCGCTGAAAGACGAATCAGAGTGTGGTGTGGTCCCCTTTCAGCGTGTAACACATATTTCACTAATACTGCGGCTGCCTAACAAAACAAATACAGCAGCTGCATCCGCGTGGGCGCCACTTTTAAACTGTGAAACTACACTCAACAAAAATATAAACGCAACACGTTTGGTTTTGCTCCCATTTTGTATGAGATGAACTCAAAGATCTAAAACTTTTTCCACATACACAATATCACCATTTCCCTTAAATATTGTTCACAAACCAGTCTAAATCTGTGATAGTGAGCACTTCTCCTTTGCTGAGATAATCCATCCCACCTCACAGGTGTGCCATATCAAGATGCTGATTAGACACCATGATTAGTGCACAGGTGTGCCTTAGACTGCCCACAATAAAAGGCCACTCTGAAAGGTGCAGTTTTATCACACAGCACAATGCCACAGATGTCGCAAGATTTGAGGGAGCGTGCAATTGGCATGCTGACAGCAGGAATGTCAACCAGAGCTGTTGCTCGTGTATTGAATGTTCATGTCTCTACCATAAGCCATCTCCAAAGGCGTTTCAGAGAATTTGGCTGTACATCCAACCAGCCTCACAACCGCAGACCACGTGTAACCACACCAGCCCAGGACCTCCACATCCAGCATGTTCACCTCCAAGATCGTCTGAGACCAGCCACTCGGACAGCTGCTGGAACAATCGGTTTGCATAACCAAAGAATTTCTGCACAAACTGTCAGAAACTGTCTCAGGGAAGCTCATCTGCATGCTCGTAGTCCTCATCAGGGTCTCGACCTGGCTCCAGTTCGTCGTCGTAACCGACTTGAGTGGGCAAATGCTCACATTCGCTGGCATTTGGCACGTTGGAGAGGTGTTCTCTTCACGGATGATGCGAAGGAGATGTGTTGCACTGCATGAGGCAAATGATGGTCACACCAGATACTGACTGGTATCCCCCCCAATAAAACAAAACTGCACCTTTCAGAGTGGCCTTTTATTGTGGGCAGTCTAAGGCACACCTGTGCACTAATCATGGTGTCTAATCAGCATCTTGATATGGCACACCTGTGAGGTGGGATGGATTATCTCAGCAAAGGAGAAGTGCTCACTATCAGAGATTTCGACTGGTTTGTGAACAATATTTGAGGGAATTGGTGATATTGTGTATGTGGAAAAAGTTTTAGATCTTTGAGTTCATCTCATACAAAATGGGAGCAAAACCAAAAGTGTTGCGTTTATATTTTTGTTGAGTATATTTCACCTCCACTTCTCGCCTGACGATCAAATCGAACGGCGTGTAGCTTGCAGTTGCGTCGAAGTGTTTCGGTGACATCCCGCTGTCCCGTGTCATCTGTCCAATTTTACTGAGCCACAGGCTAGCAAAAAAGGAAGGAAAGCTTTGATGCAGGAAGGAAGGATCAAATGAAAAATGGTGACATGTTTCCTAGCGAAATATCAGTATTGTGTTTTACAGCAGAACTCCTCAAAGGTTTTGCTGGTATCCCTCCGTCTCAACATGCACTTTACTTTCATGAGCGTACAGCTACCAACTAGCATACAGGCTCCTAAAACACAGAAATGGTCTTGTTTTCATTCAGCTACTTGTGCTGAAAGGATTTGTATTACGCACTTTTTCAATAAGCAACACACGGACCCTGCACTGCCTTTAAATATGAAATTCAGAATTTGATGTGGATGCACATTCCTGAACGGTCCAGTAGGTGCCAGTGTTCGCCAGGTGGCAGCACAGGGTGTGAAATCTTCCTTTTCTTGAGGACTCAAGAGCACTGTTTGAAATGGGTGTTTCAAAGGCTTTAAAACTTTGAAAGCGATATTTTACGAATCGTTGTCACAATAATTTGCAGTATCAATCCCTAGCCAAACCTTCTGGTTATTCTTTAATTACAGTTTTATTTTCTTGTTGTGTTGAGTATTTTATGTTATGAGGTGTTACTTTCCACAAGGCCTCTGAAACAATGTTTTAAACTTTGGTGTTTCAAAAGCTTTAAAACTTTGAAAGCAATATTTTGCTAATCACTGGCACTATAGTGTGCAGTATCAATCCCTAGCCACACCTTCTATCTATTCTTTAATTCCAGTTTTATTTTCTTGTTGTGTTGAGTATTTTATGTTGTGAGGTGTTAATTTCCACAAGGCCTCTGAAACAATGTTTTAAACTTTGGTGTTTCAAAGGCTTTAAAACTTTCAAAGCAGTATTTTGCCATTTACTCACCAATTTGCAGTGCCAATGAAAAAAACGTTTGGAATCAACCCCAACCACCTGTTCTACCCATCCTATAATTACAGTTTGACAATATTTTGAGATTGTGTACAACCCCAATTCCACTGAAGTTGGGACATTGTGTAAAATGTAAATAAAAACAGAATACAATGATTTGCAAATCCTCTTCAACCTATATTCAATTGAATACACTACAAAGACAAGATATTTAATGTTCAAACTGATAAACTTTATTGTTTTTGTGCAAATATTTGCTCATTTTGAAATGAATGCCTGCAACATGTTCCAAAAAGCTGGGACAGTGGTATGTTTACCACTGTGTTACATCACCTTTCCTTCTAACAACACTCAATAAGCATTTGGGAACTGAGGACACTAATTGTTGAAGCTTTGTAGGTGGAATCTTTCCCATTCTTGCTTGATGTACGAATCAAAACCTGGATGTACCTTTCACCATTGATGGTGCAATCACAGATGTTACCCATGACATGGGCACGAACACACCCCCATACCATCACAGATGCTGGCTTTTGAACTTTGCGCTGATAACAATCTGGATGGTCTTTTTTCTGTTTTGTCCAGAGGACATGACATCCATGATTTCCAAAAACAATTTGAAATGTGGACTTGCACTTGTAGATGTAGCAATGAACTGTGTTAACTGACATTGGTTTTCTGAAGTGTTCCTGAGCCCACACAGTAAGATCCTTTACACAATGATGTCATTTTTTAATGCAGTGCCACCTGAGGAATCAAAGGTCACAGGCATTCAGTGTTGGTTTTTGGCCTTGCCGCTTACATGTAGAAAGTTCTCCAGATTCTCTGAATTTTCTGATTATATTACGGACTGTAGATGATGGAATCCCCAAATTCCTTGCAGTTGAACATTGAGAAACATTGTTCTTAAACTGTTGGACTATTTTTTCATGCAGTTATTCACAAAGTGGTGATCCTCACCCCATCTTTGCTTGTCAATGGCTGAGCCTTTTTTGGGATGCTCCTTTTATACCCAGTCATGAGTGTCCTCGGTTCCCAAATGCTTTTTGGGAACTTAAGTGTTGTTAGTAGGAAAGGTGATGTAACACACTGATCATTGTATTCTATTTTTATTTACATTTTACACAATGTCCCAACTTCATTGGAACTGGGGTTGTATTTAATATTGTGATATCTTTCTTTTCTTGCCATATCCAGAACAATGTTTGAAAGACATTTGTTTCAAAGGTTTCAAAATATGTGTTTTGAGGTTGCCATCACTAATTCGCAAACCTGACTAAAGGTTTTGGCATACTCTCTATCCACACATCTTTCTCCATTCTCTAATTGAAGTTTTATTTTCCTATTGTGTTTCTTATTTCATATTGTGATGTCTTCCTTCTGAAGCAGAGTCCAGAATATTTGAAACACAGGTATTTCAAAGGTTTCAACACATTTGAAGCAGTGCTTGGAGGTTGCCATCAGTAATTTTCCATAATCCATCCAGCGTCCACTAACAATCCACCAGGTGGCAGACGCATTTATGAGACATTGGCAAAAACAAAGTTGATTTTTCGGATTGATCTATTCCACCAAAGTTCACCACAAATGAGTCAGTCCACCCACGCTTTGTGTGCACCTGATCCCACCAGATATCAGAAGGGAAGCAGAGTATGAATAACATGTTCGTGTTCGATTTTTCCAGAATTGTGCAACAACAAATTAGTTTTCTGCCATGAATAAATGTTAGCTTCCAAATTCTGCTGTCCAGCTTCTGAATAAAAACAGTTTGAAGTCTTATGTAGTCAAGCTCATGGCATATCTAATGTCAAAGTCAAATCAGAAGAAACTGTAGTGCCACCATCATGTCTGGAGTGGTAAAACCCTGCATGGAGTAGTGACACATTTTAAAATTTAAATTCCTGATAGCACCGGAGTTTCCTCATGCACAGACAAAACCGTGAGACTTTGAGGATAGTTAACATGAGACCTGGAATATATTTATAGTAAGTCATAAATGTTAACAAAAACTGATTTTGCACAGTTTGACCCCTTTAAAGGTGCAGACAACCCGATTGATTTGGCTCAATTAGTTCATATCGCAGGAGCTAATGAGCATTAAATGTGAAATGGCATCTGAAACCACCTCTTCAAAAACACTCTGAACCTCATTAAGAAAAGTGATAGTTTGGAAAGCAACGTTAGCGAACATCAAGAGAACCCGCTCACATGCGCAGACGTGCACCCACATGTCTGCACGTGCACAGAGACAATCAATCAATCAATCAATTTTTTTATATAGCGCCAAATCACAACAAACAGTTGCCCCAAGGCGCTTTATATTGTAAGGCAAGGCCATACAATAATTATGTAAAACCCCAGCGGTCAAAACGACCCCCTGTGAGCAAGCACTTGGCTACAGTGGGAAGGAAAAACTCCCTTTTAACAGGAAGAAACCTCCAGCAGAACCAGGCTCAGGGAGGGGCAGTCTTCTGCTGGGACTGGTTGGGGCTGAGGGAGAGAACCAGGAAAAAGACATGCTGTGGAGGGGAGCAGAGATCGATCACTAATGATTAAATGCAGAGTGGTGCATACAGAGCAAAAAGAGAAAGAAACAGTGCATCATGGGAACCCCCCAGCAGTCTACGTCTATAGCAGCATAACTAAGGGATGGTTCAGGGTCACCTGATCCAGCCCTAACTATAAGCTTTAGCAAAAAGGAAAGTTTTAAGCCTAATCTTAAAAGTAGAGAGGGTGTCTGTCTCCCTGATCTGAATTGGGAGCTGGTTCCACAGGAGAGGAGCCTGAAAGCTGAAGGCTGTGCCTCCCATTCTACTCTTACAAACCCTAGGAACTACAAGTAAGCCTGCAGTCTGAGAGCGAAGCGCTCTATTGGGGTGATATGGTACTACGAGGTCCCTAAGATAAGATGGGACGTGATTATTCAAAACCTTATAAGTAAGAAGAAGAATTTTAAATTCTATTCTAGAATTAACAGGAAGCCAATGAAGAGAGGCCAATATGGGTGAGATATGCTCTCTCCTTCTAGTCCCCGTCAGTACTCTAGCTGCAGCATTTTGAATTAACTGAAGGCTTTTTAGGGAACTTTTAGGACAACCTGATAATAATGAATTACAATAGTCCAGCCTAGAGGAAATAAATGCATGAATTAGTTTTTCAGCATCACTCTGAGACAAGACCTTTCTGATTTTAGAGATATTGCGTAAATGCAAAAAAGCAGTCCTACATATTTGTTTAATATGCGCTTTGAATGACATATCCTGATCAAAAATGACTCCAAGATTTCTCACAGTATTACTAGAGGTCAGGGTAATGCCATCCAGAGTAAGGATCTGGTTAGACACAATGTTTCTAAGATTTGTGGGGCCAAGTACAATAACTTCAGTTTTATCTGAGTTTAAAAGCAGGAAATTAGAGGTCATCCATGTCTTTATGTCTGTAAGACAATCCTGCAGTTTAGCTAATTGGTGTGTGTCCTCTGGCTTCATGGATAGATAAAGCTGGGTATCATCTGCGTAACAATGAAAATTTAAGCAATACCGTCTAATAATACTGCCTAAGGGAAGCATGTATAAAGTGAATAAAATTGGTCCTAGCACAGAACCTTGTGGAACTCCATAATTAACTTTAGTCTGTGAAGAAGATTCCCCATTTACATGAACAAATTGTAATCTATTAGAAAAATATGATTCAAACCACCGCAGCGCAGTGCCTTTAATACCTATGGCATGCTCTAATCTCTGTAATAAAATTTTATGGTCAACAGTATCAAAAGCAGCACTGAGGTCTAACAGAACAAGCACAGAGATGAGTCCACTGTCCGAGGCCATAAGAAGATCATTTGTAACCTTCACTAATGCTGTTTCTGTACTATGATGAATTCTAAAACCTGACTGAAACTCTTCAAATAGACCATTCCTCTGCAGATGATCAGTTAGCTGTTTTACAACTACCCTTTCAAGAATTTTTGAGAGAAAAGGAAGGTTGGAGATTGGCCTATAATTAGCTAAGATAGCTGGGTCAAGTGATGGCTTTTTAAGTAATGGTTTAATTACTGCCACCTTAAAAGCCTGTGGTACATAGCCAACTAACAAAGATAGATTGATCATATTTAAGATCGAAGCATTAAATAATGGTAGGGCTTCCTTGAGCAGCCTGGTAGGAATGGGGTCTAATAAACATGTTGATGGTTTGGATGAAGTAACTAATGAAAATAACTCAGACAGAACAATCGGAGAGAAAGAGTCAAGCACACAAAGGTGGGAAACACACCATGCAACAACGCCAACCCAAAATTTATCATGTACTGTAAGTAACAGAGTGAAGTGTGAAATGGACGGGAACGGAGACAGCCAATGAGATAATTTTGTCCATCAAAGGCAGGAAACGCATGACTGGTCCGTACTAACAGGCCGAAAAGTCAAAGCATGACGTTAGCTGGATTTCTCTCCCGTCTCTGTCCATGTTTGATACAGAGGGCAGACATTATCCTCAGAACATTTTGACCTTTTTTCCCCCTTCGTCATGATGAGCGATTGATCACGTTGTGACAGCGTCTTTGAACACGCGATGAAATAAACCGCTTGATGTTGAATGCATTTTCAGTGGTCGCAGGTCATAGCATTGTGCTCTGCTTTGCTACAGGAGATAGAATTGGTTTCAAGTAAAACTACATTATTACCGCTGCCAACAAAGTTTGTTTGTTTTTTTTTTTTTGTTTGTTTGTTTTTTTTGTCTGTTAGTGAAAAGCCTGGAGGCCACAAAGTTTCATATATCGTTATGAAATTTTTACTAAAGATTCATATCCTGATAGGCAAGAAGTGATTCAATTATCAAGTTCATGGGTTAAAGTGCAAAGTCAGGAAAAGTCTTGGAAAATTGGAAAAAATCCCCATTTTTAACATTGAATAAATGTTCAAAAAAATGATCATTCTGTCAAACATGATCATATTTCTTTCATATTTGAGAGCGCTATGTAGGATGGTATCCTTTATCAACTGACAAAGTTTGATCCGGATTTGATCCAGATTACAGATTTTGTGGCCATTTAAATTTAACATTGAAAACTCCATTTAATGTATATTTTACATTATATCTTAATCAAACATGCCCCAATAACTCTCATATTTGAAAGTGGCGTGCAGACTTGCACTCACTATTGCTTGACAAAGTTTAATCTGTATCTGATGTGGATTGTGGATTTTTTGTGGCATTTGAAATTAATATTGAAAAGCCCATTTGATGTACATTTTGCATTATATCTCAGTCAAAAGTACCCCAACCACTCACACACACACACACACACACAAAACAAAACAAATCCACTGCGCTGTAAGCCTTCTGATTTTTTTTTCGCTGCACTGAGGAAATACACAGTCCTTGTTTTTTTGGTAGTACACGCGTGCACAAGCGCCTTCCCACTTGTGTGAGTGTGCACCACATGCACACTCAAACAAGCCGGGCGGCACTTAGCTTTAAAACAAAAATGGCGGATGTCAGTTGGATTAGCACATGGGATTTAATTTTTGTTTGGTTATTTGCAGCACACAGTCACCAGGTGTGAGGATTTTCACTATAGGGTGTGTTTTGGATCTTCCGCTCTGTCCTGGTTCCATGCTGGAGGTGAGTTTCATGTTTAATACCATTGTCCCGGCCTGGGACACAGTTCCACGTCACACCTCCTACAGAGTTTAGATGGTGATCAGGTAATAACATGTATATTACAGTGGTGAGATCCATTCAGCTCTGTGCCTGAATTGTAATATGATGCATTACTGTGCATGAGACCATGGAGAGGTGCAGTGGCACACGGTACTTTTGGTTTGATTCCGCGCTGTTTACACCCACTGTACTTAATGAATGTGTGCTACATACATGTTATTATATATCAACATTTCCTTTGCCCTCCCTGGCCAGGGTCCATTGGAGTTGGAGATCTCACAGCATGCAGGATTTGGTGTGACTGATCGATCTCAGAGCTCATTCAACTGCAATCAGATCATTTCAGATGCTGTTTTGATACCGTCAGAATACGTAGACTGCGATCAGATGATGCAAAACCTCCATATAGACCACCGTAAGATGTGAGTCGCATCTCGATGGCACCAAGAGTGTTTTGAACATGTGCAACACACTCAGGACAGCTGAGTGAATAGGAGCAAATATGTAGCTGCTCACAGGCTGCCATCCATAGGTCTTCAGACCACACCTCAATATTTCCAGATTGTGGCCAGATGTGTCATTCTGACACAATTCAGCCTCAATCGGTGTATGTGTGATGGAGGTATTAATCTTGGATCACAACCTTTGATCCTGATTGCTGAATGTAGCTCCTGAGCACTCATTTTTTAATCTGTTGGCTGAACTGTGACCCCAGCCTTTGAATATGATCACTTTGATGAGTGAACTCAGATCTGTGATTGTTGAACTGTGATGTACATCACTGAGGTTAGAACCTCATCTTTCCTTCTGATTGCTGAGCTTTGATCCTGTTCACATATCTTTGAACCTGATCTTTGATCCCACTTGTTGAACTTGGCTCCTGATCCTTCTTATTTGACTGTGGTTGCTGATCTTTGATCCTGACCTTTGATACAGATCTCCACTGATCACAGCTTTGCCTCATAACCCTTCCTCATGCTGTCTCACTTGTATCATGTTGGGAACGGGAGGATGGTTTTGATACTTTTTTCCCCTTTAGTGGCAGCTTTTTGTTCTATGTGTGCAGTGTGTTCCTGTTTGTATAATTTTCTGCTTACCTGATTTTAGCACAAAACGTTTATGTAATATCTGGTGAATGTGCTGTTTTTCGGTGGAGGTACATTCATCATGTAACTCCAACCTCAGCTGGTGAGTGTGTAACGTTCCCGTGCACCTCCTTTCACCCTTACAAGGTTGTTACAGCAATCGCTAATCTACAACAAGGCCTAATCCTCACTCTCCACTGCAGCTGAACTCCGGGGGGTGACCCCTGATGCCGTGGGGCCCGTGGCTCCTCACTCAGCTTCGGGACTATTATTAGCCTCTGGCTAGCTCAGCCTTCACAACAGCTGCCGCTGCCCTGCAGCCAGCAATAACTCCCACCGAGGAACACATGCGACATGTTTCATCGATGGAATCATGAAACGCCGCTCTGACACGGCACCTGGACGGCGCTGTCAAGTACACACAGCAAGTGCTCCCGCGTGTGCGAGGCACCCACCGCACCAGCTCGATCGGCCTTTAGGTTGAGTTGTTATCTCAAAATGAACAGTGACTTTTTAAAAGCTGGCTCCGTGCAGCTCAAGTTTGTCCTTGTGCATCTCCGTCTCACCACATCACGGCAGTGGCAGGCTAACAAAGGCTTTTGTACTACAGTGAGCCGCGCAACAATAGCTACACAAATGTGCCGATAGCATTCTGTTGACGGAGCGAGAAAGAGAGATTGAGAAAAGTAGACAAAAGGCTAAGACAAGATGGAGGAAAAAGAATTATGGAAGAGAGGGAGAGCTTGAAAATGTGCAAGAACATCCTGAAGAAGAAAGGCACTCGAGAGAGTCCGTTCTTCCACCAAGCCCCAAACCATACTGCAATCCTTAGTCCACACGTATGGAACACTCCTGTCTGAAAGTACTTTTAAACATCTGCATCTGGATCAAAGTACTGCTTTGGGTTGACAATTACGTAATCCTGGACAGACCTTTGATCTTGACTGCTTGGCTTTTATGCCGAACACTTTTGTTTCTGATTGCAGACCTGTGATCCTCATCCTCATCTTTGATCCTGATCAGACATAAATGATTCTGATTTCTGTTCTTTTTTCCTAATAACTGAACTGAGAACCTGATTGCTGAACTTTGACACTAATCTTGGTGGTTTGTAAGAGTAGAATGGGAGGCAGAGCCTTCAGCTTTCAGGCTCCTCTCCTGTGGAACCAGCTCCCAATTCAGATCAGGGAGACAGACACCCTCTCTACTTTTAAGATTAGGCTTAAAACTTTCCTTTTTGCTAAAGCTTATAGTTAGGGCTGGATCAGGTGACCCTGAACCATCCCTTAGTTATGCTGCTATAGACGTAGACTGCTGGGGGGTTCCCATGATGCACTGTTTCTTTCTCTTTTTGCTCTGTATGCACCACTCTGCATTTAATCATTAGTGATCGATCTCTGCTCCCCTCCACAGCATGTCTTTTTCCTGGTTCTCTCCCTCAGCCCCAACCAGTCCCAGCAGAAGACTGCCCCTCCCTGAGCCTGGTTCTGCTGGAGGTTTCTTCCTGTTAAAAGGGAGTTTTTCCTTCCCACTGTAGCCAAGTGCTTGCTCACAGGGGGTCGTTTTGACCGTTGGGGTTTTACATAATTATTGTATGGCCTTGCCTTACAATATAAAGCGCCTTGGGGCAACTGTTTGTTGTGATTTGGCGCTATATAAAAAAATTGATTGATTGAATTGATTGATTGATCTTTGATCCTAATTGCTTATCTTTCTGATTGCTGACCTTCCATTTGGGAGAAATGAAGTCATGACTGTGTTTGCAGCATCTCGCTGGATGGATGGATTGATGGAGGTGAATAAGAAAAACAAGAAGAAGCGGAGGAGGTCTGCGGGGGGGTGTGCAGACTCTGACACTTGTTTATCTGTTTTGCCGTCTTGCGAAAAACGAGAACTGAGGCGACGACTGACATTTAACAGCATCACCGCGCTCCCTAATCTGTGTAGGAAAAGTCAGTTTAAATGCTCCACTTTCTGCTGCATCTCTGCGTTGAAAAATCAAATCCTTCATCCACGTGGGTCACATTTAATATGATCAAAGCCAAATTGCGCCGCGTGTTGTAACCTAACCTTGTGTACAGTGGCGGCATTAAGTATTCAGGAAGTCTCTTGTCAGCAAGTAATTTTTCATCTGTCTTCCCCTTTATCACTTCCTTCCCTCGCCTCTCTGGTCCCCACCTCTCACACCGTGTCTCTTCAGCAGTGAGGTCTCCAAAGGCAGATTGTTAGGCGCAGCAATGAGGGGATCGTGCTGTGCAACACAAATAAATGTCCCCCCGGGAACCATTCGTCTTGTTCACATCCGACCGGCCGAGTCTCATCCACAGCCCCACTGAGCATGTGCGAAGCAGGACAGCACAATGGAGATTTATCTGCGCGCTTCTCTGTACGCCAGGTGTCTGCTTCACACGTTTTGTTCAAGAGTGAGCGGAGAAATAGTTTGAAGCAGCGTGTCGGACTCTGTTGTCCTCCAGCAGCCACCCCACCCCACCAATGAAGCCTCCTTTCTTTATTATTAATACAAGATGTAGCTGAATCTCACGTCCTGATTTCCTTCCACCTGCAGGTTTATTTGAGAACTCTTCCACCGTATATGCACGCGATTATAAGTGAGCGCTTAGATCTGAAAGTAGACCGCACTGCCGGATCAGTCCTTCTCTGAATAAATGGCATCAATGAGGATTCGCTCTCCTTTGCAATTGCTCTTCTTCTCCCTCTCTCTGTTCTCAGGTGGTCATTTTCCTCGTCTTCCTCTCCTGCAGGTCTTATCACTCACAGACACTCATTTCTTTCCCCTCTACGGGCTGGCAGGTGTGCACAAACAGGCCGCCATGCAAACCAATGTGTGCATCTTCAGTACTGCCGGTAACACGTGTAGGACTGGCTGGACTTCTTTAACCTGTTATCCACACCACCGCCCTCAGTATACGAAGCTTTTTAAAACACAAACCACTTACTTCAGACAATTATTGATTTTTTTTTTTCTTAAATGCTTAATGAACCAGTTGCTTTAGACAATAATTCATTGATTCATTCATTTTCTATGCTCACTTATTCCAATTAAGGGTCATGGGGGTTCTGGAGCCTATACTCGTGGTCATTATGTAAGAGTTAAGGTACAGCCTGGACAGGCCGCCAGTGTATCATAGGGCTAGATAATGATTCACTTTGTGAAAACATTTGAAATGTTAAATGAAGCAGTTGCTTCAGAATTCGGTTCACTGTTTTGATACAATTACAACTAAAATATGTGTTGCTTAAGATAATGTTTCACTGGTTCAAAATGTTTGATATGTTCAAGTAATTCTCATTTTGACATATTTAGTATGGGAATTGAACCAATACCGTCAAAATATGATTCACTGTCAGTTAGATAATGGGTCACTGTTTTGAAATGCTTAAAATGTTTGTCAATTGCTTTAGAAAAGAATTCACTTTTTTGATACATTTTGAGCTGTGCATGAAATAGTTGCTCAAGAAAATGTTTCAGTTGAGAGATTTAGAACTGTAAATGAACCCAGTTGCTTCCTTTTGATTTAGAGTTTCAATATGCTTGAAATATTAATGGACCAAGTATTTCAGCATATGATTGTTTCAAAATGTGTGAAATGTTAAAGGAATCAATTGTAACAGAAAATTATTCACTGTTTGATACATTTTTGAGATGCACATGAATTCAATGATTTTGTGGGTCACCATGCTTGAAACATTAATGGACCAAGTGCTTCAGTGAATGATTAATTGTTTCAAAATGCTTAAAATGTTAAACAAATCAATTGCATCAGAATATGATTCATTGTGTTGAAACATTTATGACTGTATATGAACCGATTGCAATTGATAATGGTTCACACTGTTTCAAATGTTAAATTAATCAATTGCTTCAGAAAAGGATTCACTGTTTTGATACATTTTGAATGACAAATGAACCCAGTTGCTTCATGATGAATTTGTGCTTCACCATGCTTGAAATGATAATGGTCCAAGTGCTTCAACAGATGATTCACTGTTTCAAAATGCTTAAAATGTTAAATTAATGAGTTGCTTCAGAAAAGGATTTACTATTTTAATACATTTCAAACTGTGAATGAACCCAGTTTGTTTCTGCATACTTGAAATGTTAATGAAAGAAGTGTTTGAGCAAATGATTCTGTTATGGATAAGACGCGAATTGAGGAGCGGTGTTGTGTGGGCCGCTGAAGAGGAGGTACTGCTGGCCCACCACCACAAGATGGCGCCCTGCTTGAAGTGCGGGCTTCAAGCACGAGAGGGCGTGGGAGCGACCAGGAGTGACAGCTGTCACTCATCATCCGTACCAGCTGTCACTCATCCACTACTCATCACCACCACCATAAAGGCCGGACTGCAACTCCACCTCCCCGCCGAGATATCAACTACCAATCAGGTAATTTTCTCTGCTGATTCAAAACATTGAGTAATAATCTGAATTTCTTTGCAGCCGTTTTCCTGTGGTGTGTCCTTATCTGTGGGATTGGCGTTTGGTGTGATCAGTGACGGCTTCGCTTCACACCCCATCCAGATAAGTGGTTAGACAGGAGCTGCACGAGTGTGTGATTGGAGGTGGAGGTGTTCCCTCCTTTACTGAATACAGACTGTGGGATTAATGAGTGTGCGACCTCACACTCATCTGGACTGTCTCTGTTCTCTGCCAGCAGTACCGGGTCTGACTGCTGAAGACAGCGGCCACCTGGGGCGCAGGGCTTGGCGGCTCCGGTGTTCTTCAGCTCCGTTGGCGGTGGAAGCTGTGTGGATCCGGTTTTTCTCTCGCCAGGCGTCTTCTATCGTCGAGCCTGCCCACACTGTTATGTGTCGACGCGGGTTGAGGAGCGGACCTGCGTCAGACAGGACCCAGCGCTAAAAATAACCAGAAAGCGGTTCCAAACAGAAACTATTTATTATTCACCTGTGCTTAAAAGTGTAAAAACATAAAAACAACGTCCCTCTGGTGGAGTGATTCGTGGCTCGCTCTCCAGCGCCCGCAAGGATTAAAGCCGGCGCTCCTGGACTTCCTACCACCGCCAAACACCCCCCAGGTGGACACGACAATGATTCTCTGTGAAGCAAAGAGAAGGTGAGGTAAGTCAACAGATACAACTATATCTTCCAATAAACACACGCTATCAGCAACACACTCAGGTCAGTGTCCTTTTTTTACTTTATGCAAATGAGCAGCTTCTCACAACAAGTGGAGGATCACTTATCCTTCACGCCACAGCAGTGAGAAGCAAACTGCACAATTCTCTTCACAATTCCAGTATACTGTGTAACAAAACACCAAGTTACTATCAACAATTACTTAAACACTTAATTACCTTTAGTGTGTGCTGACAGCATGTGTCCTCACCCCTCCCTGCTTCACGGGCTCGATGTGTCAAAACCCAGGCGCGGTCCTCAGCGTCTCACAAACGAACGTCACAAGGTCGAGTTCCCGGCAGTTCTGCTCAAATCACACATGACTTAAATGCAGAACGCCATCCAATTATCTGCTTCAGCTGCAAGTCGTCCAGGTTGCACGTGAGCACCAATCACAGGTGCTTTCCATGATGTTGATGAGGGTGAAGACTCTTCAGCCAGCACCTTCTTCACAGACAAATCAGCCCTCATGCCACCTGGAGAGCAAAGAAAAGAAAAGAACACCAAAACATCCAGCCACGCCCCCCCCAACACACAACACACACGTCACCTGGTGTATGATTGACAGTCACTGTATTGTTATTGTCTGTACATCGTTGTGTGATTCACAACATTAAATTGTTACTTTTTGGCTTATCCATTGTCCGTTCATTAACGCCCCCTGTTGTGGGTCCGTGACACGACACTTTCACAACAAGCGGTCCAGTATCTGACTGAACCCAGCATGAAATAATCAGAAGCAGTTTCAAAAAGAAAACACATTTATTTTTCTCCCTTTGTGCTATACATGAAATAATAATTAAGTTCTGGTGAGGTGAAAAGGCGGCGCGCTCTCTCAGCGTCTCAACAGTCGGAGTCCGAATGTTCAGGACTCAGGAGTTCCGCCAACACCCCCCCCCCAGGTGACTTTCCTAGACTGTACTCTGCGAAGGAGGAACAGAGATGAGAATATTCAACACTTATTACTACGAAATATTGTTTAGAGGCAAACTTATCAGCTACACGTTTAGGTCTGGTTTCAAACTTAGTTCAAAGAGGCTGCTGCTCACAGCTAGTGGAGGATCATTAATCCGCACGCCACTGCCGTGAGGAGCACGCCAAACAATTTCCACCAATAATTACTTATAGCTGCGTATAAACGCCAATTTACATTCACGGATAAACCTTTCAGAATATTCACCTCTGTCGTGTGCTGACAAGGTTTGCCTCTCACCCTCGTCGTCCTTCACAGGCGCAATGTCAGACGCTGAAACGGCCCTCAGCGTCCCCACACGGTCGTCACAAGGTCATATTCTCCGGCAATCTTATCCAACTCACTGCTGGTTTAAATGTAGTTCTTCATCACTACATTGGTACCAGCTGGAAGTCCTCAGATCTGCACGTGAACATCACAGGTGTCGTGGATTGTCCTGATAGAGAGCCGCACGAGAATGCAACAGGTGCAGCCAATCATCGTAACAGAGGAGAGAGACTCTTCTGCAGCACATTTTCCTCAGAGAACAGCCCCAAATCACCTGGGAAGGAAAACAAACACAAAACAACCCAACCTTGTCCAGCCAAACCCCCCCCAACACACAACAGATTCATACTTAAAAAAAAAGCCTGAAATAAAGAAATCAGCTGTCCTCTGGTTTTTTGGCTAGCATCATGTCGATAGTGAAAACAACCTAGCTTCTTGTGCTAGCTATTGACTGATTTCGGATTTGCCAAGTTTTACACACAAATAAGCAACCGCAACTTTAAAAACAAGCGCAAACAAGCCTCGTACAGCTTTAGTGTTAAGGTGTTAAAGAACTTAAACTGAAGCCACTCAGTTTGAAAAGCAAAATAATTTATTAAAATAAATGAATCATCACTTGCCTGTCACATATTTAACATATTTATGGAAAAACCCCATCAAAAACAAGCAAGAAAGTGCCACAAAATGCAATTGTACCCCCCCCCGATTTCACAGAAACTGTATGTGTATAATTGTTACAAATAATTTGAGGCTATGGTGCTGGTGGAACTTGTTTTCCTCTCTGTTCTCTGACTGTTTCGTTCCTCGGCTGTTAAACGGTACATTGTGATTTTTTTTTTTTTTTTTCTTGATTGATGATTAGCAGGTTGGAGGTGAGAGTTTGGAGGTGATTTTTGCCACGGTGGCCTTCAATCATAGGTGGCGAGGGCTGTCCGCCCGTCTGCACATCAAGCTAGCAATAATTTCCGCCACCAACATGGTAGTTCACTGGAGCATCTCAACAACGCTGAAGGTGACCTTCAGCAAAATACAAGGTGGCAAATTGATTTTTGGAATCACAAAAGTAGATTTTTAGCAGCAGAATTGATGTTGTAGTAAAACTGAAGCAACTTCAACTTTGGAGCCTTGACATTCCAAGGCAGGCACTGTGTACCGGTTGCTCATGCAGGCGAACAAGTCTGAGAACCCTACTTTTTTGGGAATGGACGATCATACATATTTCATTTTCCCAAGTAATATAACTTGGGGTCCTCTGGTTTTTTGAGGTCTCACAACATCTGACACTCTCTCCCCAGGTGGGCGAGCCGGGGTTGTTCAATCCCAGAGTTATGTCCCAGCAGCAACTTCACACAGACCAACCATCCTGATCCAAAGCCCCTGGTGGTGTTTACTGCTGTTTCATGAGCAGAATGCGTGGCCCTCTTTTTGAGGCAACACACAATCCACAACTTCACCACAAGATGACACTAAATACTACATACTGTAGCTTTAATTGATTATTTAATTGTACTACACTCAACAAAAATATAAATGCAACACTTTTGGTTTTGCTCCCATTTTGTATGAGATGAACTCAAAGATCTAAAACTTTTTCCACATACACAATATCACCATTTCCCTCAAATATTGTTCACAAACCAGTCTAAATCTGTGATAGTGAGCACTTCTCCTTTGCTGAGATAATCCATCCCACCTCACAGGTGTGCCATATCAAGATGCTGATTAGACACCATGATTAGTGCACAGGTGTGCCTTAGACTGCCCACAATAAAAGGCCACTCTGAAAGGTGCAGTTTTATCACACAGCACAATGCCACAGATGTCGCAAGATTTGAGGGAGCGTGCAATTGGCATGCTGACAGCAGGAATGTCAACCAGAGCTGTTGCTCGTGTATTGAATGTTCATTTCTCTACCATAAGCCGTCTCCAAAGGCGTTTCAGAGAATTTGGCAGTACATCCAACCAGCCTCACAAACGCAGACCACGTGTAACCACACCAGCCCAGGACCTCCACATCCAGCATGTTCACCTCCAAGATCATCTGAGACCAGCCACTCGGACAGCTGCTGAAACAATCGGTTTGCATAACCAAAGAATTTCTGCACAAACTGTCAGAAACTGTCTCAGGGAAGCTCATCTGCATGCTCGTCGTCCTCATTGGGGTCTTGACCTGACTCCAGTTCGTCGTCGTAACCGACTTGAGTGGGCAAATGCTCACATTCGCTGGCGTTTGGCATGTTGGAGAGGTGTTCTCTTCACGGATGAATCCCGGTTCACACTGTTCAGGGCAGATGGCAGACAGCGTGTGTGGCGTCGTGTGGATGAGCGGTTTTCTAATGTCAATGTTGTGGATCGAGTGGCCCATGGTGGCGGTGGGGTTATGGTATGGGCAGGCGTCTGTTATGGACAAAGAACACAGGTGCATTTTATTGATGGCATTTTGAATGCACAGAGATACCGTGACGAGATCCTGAGGCCCATTGTTGTGCCATACATCCAAGAACATCACCTCATGTTGCAGCAGGATAATGCACGGCCCCGTGTTGCAAGGATCTGTACACAATTCTTGGAAACTGAAAATGTCCCAGTTCTTGCATGGCCGGCATACTCACCGGACCCATGTCACCCATTGAGCATGTTTGGGATGCTCTGGACCGGCGTATACGACAGCGTGTACCAGTTCCTGCCAATATCCAGCAACTTCGCACAGCCATTGAAGAGGAGTGGACCAACATTCCACAGGCCACAATTGACAACCTGATCAACTCTATGCGAAGGAGATGTGTTGCACTGTATGAGGCAAATGGTGGTCACACCAGATACTGACTGGTATCCCCCCCAATAAAACAAAACTGCACCTTTCAGAGTGGCCTTTTATTGTGGGCAGTCTAAGGCACACCTGTGCACTAATCATGGTGTCTAATCAGCATCTTGATATGGGGATTATCTCAGCAAAGGAGAAGTGCTCACTATCACAGATTTAGACTGGTTTGTGAACAATATTTGAGGGAAATAATGATATTGTGTATGTGGAAAACGTTTTAGATCTTTGAGTTCATCTCATACAAAATGGGAGCAAAACCAAAAGTGTTGCGTTTATATTTTTGTTGAGTGTAGTTGTTAACTTATAACTTTTTGTCTTAACTGACAACCTGGGTTGTGGTTTTGTGAGGTCAAACATTCTTAACGTTAGCATTGTCACAGCTAACTCAGCACATGTTGTAAGTGAGAAAGCAAAGCCTCATTTCTAAAGGTATCCAGACCAGAGGTGGGATGAAGTCACTCTCAAGTCATGAATCTGCAAGTCCCAAGTCAAGTCTCAAGTCATAATGACCACCAATTGTTTGCAAGCTGACTTGAGACTTGACTTGGGACTTGCAGATTCATGACTTGAGAGTGCCTTGACAGTGACTTCATCCCACCTCTGATCTGGACGATCCACACAAAAAAATTACCATACCTATAAATGGGAAAAATGGTGCATGCCAAGAAAAAATAGTGAAAAAACTCCATACATGATTCCAGATTTGCCACAATAAACCACGCTGTTCTCAAAACTGTGCTCACCTTGTGGTGTCTGTTAACACGCCCACTCCACAGCCATAGTTCAACCCTGTGTGGCTCATACAATGCACCCCATTAATTTAAATAAGTTCTGCATGCAGTTCATGGCAGTACACACAAACATCTGACAGAATTTTACTGACAGAGTGCAACGTGTTGTGACATGGACGGCAGAAAACAAGTTTTATTTCAGTGTTTCAGCAGCCAGATCACAACCAAAAGAAATCTGAAGGGTCGGCATCTGTTAGAACCTTTATTTTATTTTTTCCAAAACATTACATTTTTTGGGCCATCTAAAATAGATAAGATCATGCTGAGTGGAGACTGTGGCATAACTGATATAGAAAGACTGAAAATAATAAAATGCAGGGACTTGTTTTAATCACAGTAATATAACTGTGTCTAATTAGTATATTGTCCAAAAATAAAAAGCATCTCTGAATGTACGTCAGGAGATTGATGGTTGTTATGACAACAGTCGGGCACACATACAGTAGTGTTCAGAATAATACAGTAGTAGTGTTATGTGACTAAAAAGATTAATCCAGGTTTTGAGTATATTTCTTATTGTTACATGGGAAACAAGGTACCAGTAGATTCAGTAGATTCTCACAAATCCAACAAGACCAAACATTCATGATATGCACACTCTTAAGGCTATGAAATTGGGCTTAGTAAAAAAAGTACAAAAGGGGGTGTTCACAATAATAGTAGTGTGGCATTCAGTCAGTGAGTTTGTCAGTTTTGTGGAACAAACAGGTGTGAATCAGGTGTCCCCTATTTAAGGATGATGCCAGCACCTGTTGAACATGCTTTTCTCTTTGAAAGCCTGAGGAAAATGGGACGTTCAAGACATTGTTCAGAAGAACAGCGTAGTTTGATTAAAAAGTAACAATAAGAAATATACTCAAGTCCTGGATTAATCTTTTTAGTCACATAGCACTACTATTATTCTGAACACTACTGTATGTTCATTTTCAGATTGTCACACAAATTGTATCGGGAACCATTTTTTTTGTGACCACTAATCCATTCATTTTCTGTACTACTCAAAGGGTCACAGGGGGGTGAAGCTTATCCCAGTAGTCACAGGGCGTGAAGCTGGGTATACCCTGTACAGGAAGTCAGTCTATCACAGGCCCAAATGTAGACAGACATGTTTGCAAGAGCATGCAAACACCACAGAGAAAGGACCAGGTAGGAAGCAATGCCATGACCTTCTTGTTGTGAGGCTATAATTCTAACCACTGTTCCACCATGATCGCCAAATTCTGCTTTCTCCAAAACATACGTACACATGGGTCAGAATGTGCTTAAAGTAAGCACATTTGGTTTTATCAATCCAGAAAAATATCAGCAACCTACCGACAGCAGGTTACTGTAGGCCTATGCTCTTCTTCTTTTAGTTTCTGCTGCTCCCTTTAGGGGTCACCACAGCACGTCATCTGTTTCTGTCTCACTCTGTCCTTTACATCTCCCTCTGTCACACCATCTATACTCACCTGACTTCATCTATAAACATCTTTTTGGACCTTTGAGTTTTCCTACTGCCTGGTAGCTGCATCCTCATCTTCATTCTCCCTGTGTAAACTGTTTCCCTCCAACGCAGGTAGTAAAGAATTCTGTATTTCCAAAACTGTAATGAGGGCTGCTTGGCATTCCAATAAACCATTAGACCTCGACCTTAAACAATGTCAGAAGCAAGCACACTTGATTATTGGAAGAAACTTCAAGCAGGCGAGACACATTAGGGTGACCATCTGTTTTGGCCACAATAACTTGACAAAACAAAAAGGTACAACACAACATCGACAGAACAAGCAATGAGAAGAAATGTTGCAACTCAAAAACTATATATAATACAATGTCGGGAGAGTTAAAAAGTCATCAATGAGGTGAAACGTCCCAGTGAATTAGGCTATGTTAGTAAGAGCCGTGTCACATTCAGACCAAGACCGCAAAGACCGCACTGTGTCCTGAAGATTTTGATGAACACAGTGGGGACATGGTCAAAATGGAAACATGCTGGTTTCAAGTCCACACTTAATCCTGAGTACATCCCTGCCGTGTTCTCACAGCGGCTAACGCTCCTATTAATTTATTACCGCTTACATGATCATATGTGCACCACATCCAGTTTGATCTGATAACAGTCTTACTCCAAACAATCTCATTTTGCTATGCATGTACCACATTCTCACTCCGCCCGTCCTGTCCTTATCAATCCTGCACCACATGCTGCACGTTTTCATTCATTCTCCAAGATTGCTTGTGTCCACATGTAGATTCAACAATAAACTGCAGTCAGAAAAACATCTCTCTTGCCTAATGTGCCTATCTCTATTAAACACACTCTCAAGAATACCTTGATTTGTACGCGGAGATGTGGGAGAGGATTATGATTTTTTTTTACTACATTTTAGCAACATGGGAAGTGACCAGCATATTTCATTCACAAAGCAGTCCATGGATGGCTGCTGGGAGAACCTGTCTGTACCACATTTCACGTAGCTTTAATGTTGTGGTTAAACATCAGTGCAATTGTTACTACATGCGTATTGAGATCTTATGGTGTCCTGATTCAATTTCATTCCCCGCTGTGTATTTTTTGAACTCGTCCAAAGTTCGAGCACGTCCTCAACATCCACAGAGAATACACCACACCCTTAACAATTTTTACTGCTTTCCTAATATACTATAAAGGTTCAAACTGCATCCTCCCTGTTTTCTGCGGACATTGTGGAAACATGCTTGAGTATGACAGAGGTTTACGTCATTGACCATTGTTGCTAGACGAAATATTTGCCAGCAGTGACATTCTTGTCTCTGGGAGATCAGCCTATGAGGTCGGCAAACGTCTGGAAAGAGTTTCTGGAGTCATGAGGTCTCTGGACAGAGGTGTTCTGGTGCTTCCTGTCTTACTGTATGGTCGTGAGACAAGTTCAGCATCCAACTGATGAACTTGCTGAACTGATGAATGTGATGACTGAATTTTCAGCTGGGTCTCTTCACTGTGTGACAATGTCGACTCCAATGTCACAGGAAGTTTCTGCTCTTTGATGTTTTGACAGCATTATGAATTTTTGAAAATTTGTTCAATGTTAAAGGATAGGGATTTTTCTGAGTTTTTCCTGACTTTGAGCTTTGACCTATGACCTTGAAAACTGAATCAGTTCTTGCCTATCAGAATATGAATCCTCTGTATAAATGTCATAACTATATCTGAAAAATTGTGGGTTACAGGCTGTTCACAAACAGACAAAGAAACAAACTGGTGAGCATAGCCTCCTCCCAACTTCGTTGGCAGAGGTAAAAAAATAAATAAATAAAAATGTTTCCTTCCTGAAAATAACAAATACAATTGCACAATCATTAATACTTGCATATACCAGGAGTGCAGAAATAGAACATCTGTCATTCCATACTTGTGATGTGAGTTAAAATAAAGTACATTATGTATTTGTGTGTATTCTGTGGACGCCAGGAGGACATTTCTTTCCGTTGTGAGCCACAACATCTTAAAAATATAAATGGCCCAGATTGAGCCGGCGCCATTCTCAGACTAGTAAATCAAATGGAAAAACAAAAAGATGTTCTTGTTTTGTGTGTGCATTTGTTACGAGGGCCTGCGGGACCCAGGTCCGTTATCACAGACAGCGCGGCCTCAATCGCTTTGCTGCGTCTGTGGCCCCTGAGGCAGGTTGCTGTTAGCTGCAGGGCCGCTACGCAGGGCCCCTCTTCAGTACGCTGTTAGTGGAAAACCCTGGGCACTTGGCAAACTCATTGTGAGTGAGCTAACAGCCCCTCTTCAAAAGAGGCTAAACGCGTGTTCATTAATTATCTGGATCCTTGTTAATTGGATTAATTGTTGAATAGAAACCGTGTTATTAAAAACGATGAAAACACAAGGACAACGGGAGCAAAAGTAGTGGCGCGGATGGGGGGGCAAAGTGGGGGGATTAATATTGTTTCTGTTTACTCTCGGGCTGTTTCATGCGTGCACGCGCACAGAAGCGGCATATGACCTCACTCAGAAGAATAGACACGAGGCAAGGTGCAAATTACCATGAGAGATAAGAACTAAACCCATTTTCAAAGCCCGGAATAAATGTCAGATTCTTTTTGATGCAAGAAGTCTGTGACTTTTTCCCCGTAGCTCGTAGACAGAGAATAATGGTGGGAGGAGGTAAAAACAGAAATATGAAGTCAACGGCATGAAGAATTGAGCTATTTCCAAGCTGCATGAAAAATGGGAATTGTGATTCCCTCTGCCTATCTTCTCAATGTTATCCACTAAAATCACTTATCAGTGTTTGACTTCAAGGGATGTTTTATCACCCTGGCTTTGAGATAACATGCTGTTATTGTCCACCATTTGGACGACAGGACCAATAACGCACGTCCTGAGTCATCTGTGGTAGAAAATGACAATATAACCAGATATAAATGTTTCATTTATAAAGTATTTCAAATTAAAACAATCAGGTCTTAAATGATAGACCTGAACATGCCAGGATATCAAATTTTTCCGAAAGAGACAGCAAAATTCTCAGCATTATTTCAACTTGCACAGTGTTAAAATTTACACTGTTCCCAAGTTTATATATACATATATGTATATATAAAGTGAAACTTGGGCAAAAAAAATTTAAAATTGCTGTAATTTACTACACCTAAAAATATTAGTTTTCCTCAAAGTTTGTCTTTTCAACCAAAAGATAAATATACTTTGAGAAAAACTAAAACATTTAGATGTAATTAAAAAACAATTGTCAGAGTTTCACTTTTTTCCACTGTAATTACCACCACTTGAGTTAAAGCAACACCTTAGATAATGTTAAAATATTAATTCGTGTCACGTTTTCTTTCGGACAGTTGGTCTCTCTTTATGATCTACGAACGTGTATTTTCAACATTACACTGAAAAAAGAGAAAACCCAATGAAATTAATTTGTTTGCCAAATTAATAAGTTTGAGTAAATTTTACTTGTCAAGTTAATTTGCATTAACATAATTCATTTAAGTGTTGCCAACTAAAGCACTTTTTAAAGTTGATCTAACAATTCCCTTTCTGCAGTGTAGTAATGAAGTAGTTTCACACTATTTGAACCATTGCAATTGGTCATATCAAAATTACAACAGTGTTTCGGAATGTTTTAAAACGCTTATGCCTTTTTTTATTATTATTATTTGTGTTTTTGCTTTTGCTAGCTGGTGTTTTCCTAATTTAGAAATTTTGTGCTCCCTGCTGGGTGCCGTTAAATAGTATTTCTTTATAATTGCAGCACATTTATGAAATAATTTACTTTTAAAAATGATGCCTTTGATTGCACTCTAGTGAGTGGCCCTTTAAATTTAATTATGTTGCATGGTGGACACTTTTAAGATTATAAAACCTCATATTTCAGTTGTGTATTTATTAAAGAATCTCTCTTAAAACAATCAAAAGCATGTATTCCAACGTTGATGTGAGCAATAAATGATAATCTGTACTTTGTGCAGTAATCTGGTGACAGACTAACACAGTTGTTCTTATCAGATATACAGAAGCATGTGTTTTCTTTTTAAAAATTCAAGATGATTAACTCAAGTTTTTGAGGTAAAACTGATTTATTCAGCACTAACAATAGCAATAAGCCACTGGAGCTATATATGGACAGTATAAGGGCAAAGGACCAGAAGCCAGTAAATATCTCACACTGGTTGTTACGGCAACTAAATGCATCGTGCTGCTTTGATGTGGTGTCTCCTGTCACCTCCTGCACTGCGAAACGCCATTATCTGGCCCGATGTGTGTTTTTATGTGTACATGTCTGTGTGTGTGTGTTTTATTGTAAATGTCTTGAAGGAATGATGCCCGAAAGGTTGTTTAATTAAATGTAATTATCTCATATCGCAGCACGTGTGTATGTGTAGAACCAGACGTTACAAATTCTTGCCGGATTTGTTTCACCAATTTGATGGGAGTGCTCCGCGAATTCTTGTTTATTTTTCCGTCCTTCACGCCAACACAGTGGTGACAAACAGATGTCATGAGGTCGTAGCACAGCTGTGTGAATATTCATACGCTCAGCGTGGGGACTGTTTTTACAAAGACCTGAGCGGGTGAACAGTAAGCAGACAAATTGAACCAGGGCCAAGGTCACGAGCTCAGATGTAGTCAGTCCCCATTCAGCCAACAGCTGTTAAAATCAAGACGGACCCGTTGTGGCTTCTTTTCACTCTGAGCTGGACGTGACGATCCAGAGGTGGCTGGTTTGTGTGTGATCCATCGATTAGGGACGTTAATCTGTGGAGAAATTGTAGAAGGTCCTTCCAAGGACAGCACAATGAAAAGGCTTCATTGATTATGGGACGATGGATCAATTGGTCCCAAGATAACAAGATGTGCTAGTCCTGACTAACAAAAGGCATCTCTCAAAGCTAAAACTGTTCATCACTTTGTCATATTTCAGCAAGATGAAATAGAAATAGACATGAAATGCACACTCAGCCTGTTGCCTAGGTCCAGACACTCCCACTGGAATAATAAATAAATTAGATGTGTTGCATATCAAATAAAATTCAAAACTGAAGTAAAAATTAAAAAAAATTTAAACTGGTTCAAACCAAAACATTGCACCAATAAAATTCTGATACAATGCTCTCTTGTTAACCAGGGGCATACCAAGAGACTCTGGGGGCAGCAGGCACCCCAGCCCCCCGCCACTAAGACTACATCATCATCCGCCCCCCGAGGCAGTCAATGGTCATACATTATCATAATATTCAACCAAAGAAACGTACTTGCAGCTTTCACAACTACCAACATCTTTAATAGTAAATAGACCGCATTTATATACTGCTTTTCCATCTGTATCAGAAAGTTGAAGTGCTTTACAATGATGCCTCACATTCACCCATTCGTACACACACTCACACACTGATCTGAGGGTGCTGCCATGCAAGGCAGCTCAACTGCAACACCAGGAGCAACTGGGGGATTAAGGACCTTGCCCAAGGGCCCTTATATTGGGACAGCATTGCAAAACAATTGTGCATTCTGTAATAAAAGTATCAAATTTGGCATACATATTCTAAATAAACTAATGTTTATTTTCAGATATGGAGCCATCCTGCAGCTAACCTCTCATGAGCTACAGTGGTCAATAAAGAATTACACAGGGGTCAAAATATAAAAATGTTCCAATCATGTTGAAAACTATAGCACATTATTTGTCTGATCATAACGATTCCAAAAAGATATAGGTTGGACTATCTATGACTAAATGTTCTGGAGTTATGGGCTTAAAAACAGCAAAAACGGTGACAAAGTTCAGTTTCAGTTTGTACAGGGGTCAAAAGTTAAAGTTGCTCCAATTTTGGTAAAAAAAAAAAAGTGACGCAAATTATTGGTTGAAATAAAAGGATTAATAAATGGAATAGTTTTGACTGTGTTGAATGCTTGGTCTCCAATGTAAAGGTCAAACAAAGTCGACGCCCATTGGATTCTATGACGTATGACATATGTTACCCCGTAACATGATAAGTAAGCATGACACATGGTACAAACTATTCCTTTTTAAAACCCTATTATCTCAACCAATAATTTGCATCACATTTTACAAAAATTGAAGCAACTTTAACTTTTGACCCCTGTACAAACTGAAACTGACCTTTGTCACCATTTTTTGCTGTGTTTACCCCATAACTCCATGGAATTCAATCATAGATAGTCCAAACTATATCTTTTTGGAATCTTTATGATCAGACAAATAATGTTGTATAGTTTTCAACATGACTGGAACATTTTAAAATTTTGACCCTTGTATAATTCTTCAGCTCCAGGATGTCTCCATATATGAAAATAAACATTAGTTAATTTAGAATATGTGTGCCAAATTGCATGCTTTTTATCACAATTGTTATGGAAATTTTAGCTAAGCTGCACCAGTATTAGTGATTTTCCAGTCTGATGGGGATTTGAACCAAGGATCCTCTGTGTGGTCTCAAGTCCACTACCACTACATCACCACCTCCCATATTAACCCATAGCCACGGGAAACATCCTATCTTTTGTTAATGTGTTGTAAACTGTAAGACTTATACAAGCTAATTCAAGGAGATACACACTAATATGTATTTTATACATTAATAGTTCAGACAGAATGAGATGGTCAACTGATTAACTAGCGCTTGTTAGCAACCAACTAATTTTTCTGCTGCTGAGACAAATTAAACCTTTGGCTTTATTCATTAATTTATTCAGCATGCCAAATTCTCAATTACAACTATATTGTTTTTCCCCTTCTTCTCTTGCTTGCACTTTTATTTTTTGACTGTCTGAATGACAGCTGTGCTTCATAGCACTTTGGTTATTTCCATAACATAAATACTACATGTTTATACCCTACTATATGTTAATTCTATTCTGAAGATAGCGCGGGGACACATTTTATTGACATTTTCAGATATACGAGGGCTGTCCGTAAAGTATAGGTCCTTTTTATTTTTTTCAAAAACTATATGGATTTCATTCATATGTTTTTACGTCAGACATGCTTGAACCCTCGTGCGCATGCGTGAGTTTTTCCACGCCTGTCGGTGACGTCATTCGCCTGTGAGCACTCCTTGTGGGAGGAGTCGTCCAGCCCCTCATCGGAATTCCTTTGAGAAGTTGCTGAGAGACTGGCGCTTTGTTTGATCAAATTTTTTTCTAAACCTGTGAGACACATCGAAGTGGACACGGTCGAAAAATTAAGCTGGTTTTCAGTGAAAATTTTAACAGCTGATGAGAGATTTTGAGGTGATTCTGTCGCTTTAAGGACTTTTCACGGTGCGAGATGTCGCGCAGCGCTCTCAGGCAGCGTCATCAGCCTGTTTCAAGCTTAAAACCTCCACATTTCAGGCTCTATTGATCCAGGACGTCGTGAGAGAACAGAGACGTTTCAGAAGAAGTCGGTTTCAGCATTTTATCCGGATATTCCACTGTTAAAGGAGATTTTTTTAATGAAAGACGTGCGGACGGGTCCGCGCGTCGGGACGCAGCCGATGCGGCGCGGCGGCACAGGAAAAACACCTCCGTGTTGATAACCATTTGTTAAAATCCAGTTGGCTTTTGATGGCTTTCAGTGGAGTGAGTATATGAGAAATTGTTTATCAGCTGGAGATGTTCCAACTTGTCCTTAAGGCTTCCAGCAGAGGTGTTTTTCCTGTGACGGAGCGTCGCGGCGGCTGCGAGCTGATGCTGCAATCCGCCCGCACGTCTTTCATTAAAAAAATCTCCTTGAAACAGGCTGATGACGCTGCCTGAGAGTGCTGCACGACGTCTCGCACTGTGGGAAGTCCTTAAAGCGACAGAATCACCTCAAAATCTCTCATCAGCTGTTAAAATTTTCACTGAAAACCAGCTTAATTTTTCGAACCATGTCCACTTCGATGTGTCTCACAGGTTTAGAAAAAATTTTGATCAAACAAAGCGCCAGTCTCTCAGCAACTTCTCAGACAAAGGAATTCCGACGAGGGGCTGGACGACTCCTCCCACAAGGAGTGCTCACAGGCGAATGACGTCACCGACAGGCGTGGAAAAACTCACGCATGCGCACGAGCGTTCAAGCATGTCTGATGTAAAAACATATGAATGAAATCCATATAGTTTTTGAAAAAAATAAAAAGGACCTATACTTTACGGACAGACCTCGTACTCTATGTGAACCTTTGATGATAGGCAGATTTACAATAGCAGGTTGCAACTAGACTGCATTCAGAGAGCACAACAGCATATTTATAGACTTTTGTGACATTACTAAGTTGGCTATATTGTTAAAGAAATAGACAAAAGAAAAAAAAAATCAACCACTTCTGAATGCAATCAACTTTTCCCTGACCCAGAGACCATGGATGTAAATATGAAGCTGGCAAAAATAGCTGCTGAATAATTTTTATACTTATTTTTGGCATTAGAAATAATTTAATGTCAAAACTTGTTACTGTTTGCGACTGCTGCTCACTAATTGGTAGCACATTGCTGCTGCTGCAGCTAGTGTTTTGTTCTGTTTTCTATTTATGTCTGTTCTGGTTCATCACATTTTGCTCTAAGTCCAATTATGCTTGGTGTATTTCAGTTCGGGTCTCTGTTTCTGTTGAAAATTAATTTTTGCACATTGGACGGTTTATGCATATTGTGCACTCATCCTGTTTGGACTCTTGGCCCTTGAAGACCTCAATAACTTCTACTGTTGGCATGTTATCCTTGTTTGTGATTTTCTCTCAGTTTAGTATCTGCGATCATCCCTGATTCTGCAGATAAAATGAACTCATGAAAATGGCTGGTATGAGAGCCAGTGATGCCTTGTGAGCAAAGTGAAACGTTGATGCTCAGGTATTGTAAGGTAGGGCTGCATCAAATGATTATTTTCTATCATCAGTTAATTGAGAACATAATCATCTGATTAATCGAGTCGTGTTTTGGTCCATAAAATGTCATAAAACTGTGAAAAATGGCGATTAATGTTTTTCGAAACCCAGGCTGATGCATTCAAAAGTCATGCTGTCTACAACCCAGAGATATTCAGTTTCATGCCAGATGGAATTAAGGAAATTCAAAGGCATTAACATTTATGGATGTGTTTCTAAAAACATGACTCAGAATAGTTGTTGATTAAACTGATAGTTGATTATTGATCGATTATGTTTGCAGCTGTGTTGTGAGGTAAGTTTTTTTTTTCAGTGTGATTTGTGATCCCCTTTGTGTTAGTTATTAGATTTAAAGGACATGTCTCACATTTTTTAACATTCCAGTTAGTAAGACAACATAAAAGTAGTCATGATTGTAACTGTCATGATTGTAAGTGTCACTAATTATTAGCACACATGTGCTAATAAGTAGTGATCTCTGATGTATTTTATTCCTCTCACTCTGGGCGTTAGCAGGTGCATTTCCGGAAAACATTTCAATCAGCAATTCTCTGCATTTTTCAGGGTGTGATTGTGTGTACTTATTAGCAAAACACAAACATCCCGATGACTGACAGACAGAGGGAATGAACCTGCTCAGTCCGAAAACGAAGCTTCTGAGCTGCCGTTGGAAAGTGATGGCTCGGATTTACAGAAGGAGACGACACACTTCACCCCAAAACTCTTAACTTTTTCAGAGTGTCAGATTTTGGAGCCTAAAGTGTGGTGATCAATTTGTCCCAAGATTACAAGATGTGCTAGTCCTAAGAAAAGGCATCTCTCAAAGGTAAAACTGTTCATCACTTTGTTATATTTCAGCAAAATGAAATAGAAACAGACCTGAAATGCACGCTCAGCCTGTTGCCTAGACCCAGACACTCCCACTGGAATAATAAATAAATTAGATGTGTTGCATATCAACTAAAATTCAAAACTGAAATTAAAAAAAAAAATGTAACTGGTTGAAACCAAAACATTACACCAATAACGTTCTGATACAATGCTCTCTTGTTGACTAGAGTTATGACTCTGGGGCACCAGGCACTCCCCCCAAGACATCATCACCTGCCCCCCGAGGCAGCTAATGTTCGTACATTATCATAGTATTCAACCGAAGAAACTTCATCACTTTGTCGTATATCAGCGAGATGAACTAGAAATAGACATGAAATGTACTTCACCCCTAAACTCATAACTTTTTCAGAGTGTCAGATGTGCTGTTTGTGTGGATGCTGGTTTAGTGAAGGTGTGAACATGTGTAATGGAGGCCAGCAGGTGTCGCTGTGCAGATGTAGTTAGTAAACCTCACTCTCAACAGCTCAAAAGGATTCTCTGGTCACAAGGCCAGAGCCCTGGGTTTTAGCCTTCTGGTTAGAGAGTCCGACTCCCATGCCAGAGCTCGTGAGTTCGTGTCCTGAGGAGAGCGAATGGGCGGAGTCATAACAACACAACACAGAGTGCAGCCGCTACACATGGATGTTGAGACATCTGACACTGTTTTTAACAGACTGCCTGGACACGAAGATGGATTTGTTACATTGTAAAAAGTCAGAATATATTATTTCCAGGAATTAATGGACATTATTTAACGTGACACGATCGTGAGCGAGGCGAAGCTGGAGCTGGCGATCGCGCGTGTGCTTCTTTGTTTGTGTGGAGTTTACATTTGGAAAACAATATAACACGGTGAGTCTGGCATGTTCAGAATTTTACCCCTTTTGTGTTTTGTGGCAAGCTTCTTTTTTTTTTTTTTTTGCTTTGAGGAACTGGAGTGTGTGTGCTACTCCTGCTGCTCATTGCTCCTCTCAGCTCACTGTGAAAAGGAACGTCTCCAAGACGGTTTTTGCCCCAGCAGCAGATGTATTTTATTTTTTTTTATTTTATTGATAACAACACTCATAATTAATCGTGCACAAAGCTGAACCTGGAGCAGAGATAGTGACAGGCTGCGTTTATGACTCATGGCCATGCAAGTGCACAGAAACCTTCACAAAGCTGCAGCTTTTACCATGACTGCATCACAATTAACAGTTTTCACTTAAAAACGAGTCATCATAACACAACATCACACTTATGTAAACTTTGGAATGAATCTGTGCCTCTGTTCTTAACGTTATCAGCTACATTCCATTGAAGCGCACGCTGGGACGCATCTAGTTGCTGTGTCACTAGTCAGAAACACCCGAGTACTCATGAGTACTTTGTTTTTGGACGCCTCCATAGGTGTTTGCTGCAAATGTCGTATACTTTGAAACCGGTCACGGAACTGCACAAAGTAATCCCGGTGGATCATCGGATGGCTACTAACAGTCTAAATATGAATTGTTATGATTTTGGTTTGACATGTCCTTTACACCATGACCCCGACTGAAGTATGTGCTCTGAGGGCCACGCTTATCCTGTGGAAGCATAAAACATGTCAACACGATTTGATGCACGTTTAACGGCTTGTTTTATAATACACAGTTTAAAAGACATATGTTGACACTGCCAACCCAGAAATGAACTGAAACGCCCTTTGAATGTTTTAAATTATAACTCATCAAAATGTTGATATCGGCGGTAAGTTGAACAAGAGTGTCGACGTGTGCGTGTTGGTGGCGCATGCGCGCCTGCTCATTGGCTACAACTCCTGCACATCATCCAGTTAACACTCCGCCCCGCCTTTTTTCCCCCCCTCAGCTCCGAGCATTCATTGGCGTTTCCATCCCGCCCATAAACGTAACATTAGTCCAATAGACGCGGAGGAGGGCGGAGCCTTTCTGCTGGGCAGACTCTCGCGCCTACAGTGGTGGAATCGAACGTCCCCGAGCGCACACGGCGTAGAGGAGAGTACAGCGCGCGAGTGTGTGGAAGGAAGATAACGGTTTCTATTCGCCCCCCTCTCCGAGTCCGACAGCAAGAACAAACCAAAAGCTGAATTTTAAAGGGGGGGGTTCACACAGTCTTTACCCATAAGGAGGAGCGAAGCGAGGGTTTGGAGCCGCAAGTTTTTGTTTTGTTTTTTTATCTCCCCCCCCCCTTCTCTTTTTTCGTTTTTCTTTTCTCCTTTTCTCGAAAACGAGGATTTTGTGTTTCCGCGGAGGTTTTGTTGTTATTGTTGTTGTATCCGCTCCTCGCCGAAAAGATGATGGTCGGAGAGGTCGAAGTGAAGGAGCGACCGAGGCCGAGTCCCGACTATTTGATGCAATTGTTAAACGAGAAGAAACTGATGACCAGTTTGCCAAACCTATGCGGCATTTTCACACACCTTGAGAGGCTTCTGGATGAAGGTAAGCGGCGGTCTGGAGCCACGGCGTAGGGCAGAGGGTGGGTGAGTGGGCGGGGAGCGTGACCGCGGCGTAGTCCCCGGCGTCGCGTTATTAGTATCGGATACCCCGATAGCGGCATAACTCCCACTGAAGCACAAATACGATATGCTGTTTCACACCTCATGTACGGGCTCTCACATACTTTATAACACTTTTTTTTAAACTTTGTGGCGGTACAACTTTGTTTCTCGTGGGGGGAAACCTGAACTACCAATAACTGTCAACGCTCTTGGTAAAGAAGGGGGAAAAAAAAGTAGTTGTGAAACCTGTTTTGAACCAAGTCTCGTCTGACTCCGACGGGGCCTGACTGCAAGTTAGCCACATTTTAAGCTAGCGAACTGTCCAGGAAACAAAGGTGTTATGTTTACAGGAGAAATTTATATATAACAAAGTATTATAACGGCATGTTTTCTGTGTTTTATATTATTTATTTTTTGCTTCGAGGGGCGTTTTAGTTGGTGAAAAAGAGCAGTGGAATGCGAGTGCGTGTTGCCCAAACAATGGCCAGTGAGTTAGTATGGGGGAGCAGGAGGGAGTCCACCAGTTCGATCTCAAACATTTAACTTTTTTTTCGTCATAGGAAAAAAAAAACTTCTCTTTTCACTTAACACATTAGCTGTGCAACCGTGTTTATCTGTGTTGTTTCCGTCCTCGCTGCAGTAGTTTTTTTTTTTTTTTTTTTTTCCCTCACTAAAATTGCTTGGCCTTTGTCGACGGCGCCGTGCGCACGTAAATTTCTCTCTTCTTCTCATCTCAGAAACCGAATTTGACACAAACAGCACTGCTTCGGAACACGGCTTATTCGCCGTATCTATCACCTCAATCTGGTCTAAGCGGAAGGCAGGAGCAGTGCTTTATGTAAGCGATTTGGGGACACTAGAGAGCGCCACAGCTTCCGATCCGAAGCGTGGACTTCACACGCCGCCACTACAAAATTAAAACGGGCTAAATGTGCCATTTCTGTGTGGCCAAACCACCATATAGTGCATATCCAATACTTTTAAGCCATCTGCGTGAGTAAGCCATGTAGTATGCAGTTGCTAAACCGGTTTGCAAAGATTTTCTTGCCTCTTCGATTATGTCTGTGATAAACAAAGTGGGCTGTTGTCCTCCATGAGCACACTGAGAAACTACAAGAATGCTGTGACGCATTAATTTTAAATGCAAATGTTACTTTGGTGCAAAAACTAAATGGCGTTCAGTCTGTACGCTACATGTTTTCCATTTTCATATGGTAATACCAGCTGAGATTTGTACTAAGTTCAACAACCAAATATGAGGTTTACAGAAAAACAGGTACAGACAGTTGCCCAGTTCCGGATCACCTTTTTTAAAGTACCGCTATACGGAGCCATAATGCAACTGAATGTCCTTTATTGGGTATTGTTGTATTGGGTATTTGGATGTTTTCTATCAGAAAAAGTCTGGATGGGGTAGCCCTTCTACTTAAAGTGTGAAGCCACATTATGTGTGCTGCAAATATTTGCCAGAAATGGATCACTTTGCCCGGTTCTGAATCACGACACACTCTGTCAGTTTGGGGGCATTCCTGGCATCTGGCTGGAGCCCTTCTAATGCAGAATCATACACACTGTGCCTGAGAATGTGTTTTGAATGAATGAGAATTTACTTAGTTTCGAAAGTCACAGTTATACGTTTTTACAAGCAAAAAATTGTTTGCTCAAATTGAGTGGCATTCCTTAATAAATGAAGATAAAATAAAATCTGTGGTAATAAACCTTCTTGGATTTTGATATCTGCTAAGCTTTTATTGCAATGAAGTGGGTCAGGATAGCACAAGATGCCCCAACTTGCTATCATTTTGCACCTTGTATTGTTAGAGATGGAGAGCAAAGGTGGTTTTTAAATGTGTGGTGGTGAGATTTCTCCTGAATTAAAAAGTAAAAGCCCCCACATTCATGCCCATTCGTGATGTTGAGATGACCCCCCAAAGTACATGTCTCACAAGTACTGACACGAGGCTGCTGCTTCAGTGACCCACAACCGGCAAATTTTCACATCAGAGAAAAATGCGCGCAGCAATTAAACAGCAAGACATAGCACACTGACATTTTATACCCAAGTATTTTCCCACTCTAGAACCAATGACACTGAATGACTAACTCACCATTGCTACTTAATAGGGATCGTCACTTTCACACTTGCAGCAATGAGGGCGTCAGAAAACGCGCGCACATCACCGAGACCGGGATGTTTTGATTCCTCTGCTGATCACAAGGATGGCTGGATCCGGTCGAGCTTGTGGTCGTTTGTAGGCAAAACATCAGTCTTTCCATTGGTACCAAGTATTAGCTTATTCACGCTGATTACGAGAAACGGCCGTGCAAATACTACAGCAGTGATCCGGAATGGGCAAGTGACTGTAGTATAGAGTGATACGGGTTGTGATCTAATAGTTTTCAGTACCTTTGCAACCAATGTTTTTAAATTTTAAAATTACCAAGTCTGTTAACTCCCAGAAGATTTTTTTTTTTTTTTTGCATGAGGTCTCTCATGTTGAGTTGGCACAGGTTTTATGCCCTTCCTGGCACTACTGTGGATGTGCAAGCATAATGGGTCATGAGCGAGGCAAGCTTTCAGTTCATCAGCTGATGCATGAGTTCTTGTGTTGAGGGAGGATTTTGGGAGCGGACACTTTCTCCTTTTGGTTGTGATTAGTTGTCTGATGGGTGGTCCCTAAGCATGGGAAGTGGCTGTATGTCTCAGAATATTTCCTTTTAATTTTTTTGTGAGTAGCAAACCTTGAATTATCCATAACCTTTACCCCAACCTAAGTGTTGCCACAATGTGGTCTTAGTCCCATACAAGCCATTTCCTCGCTGCTTCCATAGTTCACGTCTCTGTCTATTAAAATGCAACAAGGGACTAATTTTGTGACTGTTTGGTACTTCGGGTATGGCTATGGGATGGCAGTTGGGGGGGTTCCTACATTTGTTATCTATTGGCAGTGGTTAGTTGGTGTAATTCACAAAATTGTCAATAAAGTTGATTGCTGATTGTTTTCACAGTTGATTAGAAATACAATGGCGCGCTTCAACAGGAGTTGCGTTGTAGCCAATACTGGGATCACTTTTACCTGATGCACGGTAAAAGAAGACGCTACAGGACGAAGCACAGACTATAATCCAACGCAATAGTCATAAGCAAAATAGTGCAGCTCTAGAGGGGCGTGGATCCCTTTCTAAGCTGCATGCCAAAAATGTTTTGCTCCGTGCCTTCAAAGTGGAGTTGGCACATCATCAGAGCACAACTTGCATGTTGGACCAGGTAGAAAGAAAACAGACCAGAGCAAGAATGTATGACTATGCTAAGACATCATCATATTGTTTAGAACAGACATACTTTGTTCATCTTCATAATTAATTTTGTTTGAAATTTGCATCACAGTATCTAGCTTAGCAGTTAGCTGAGCTGCATGCAAATATTGATGGTATACAGCAGGCGCTAATGGAAGTGTTCTTTTGAAAAGACGATGTAAAATTCCGCTATGGGCACTGTGACTGTTGCGATGTTGGAAGTTGAATTTTTTTTTTTTTTTGGCAAGGACAAACTGGGTGCTAATATATCTTCAGTGATGGTCAAAAGAGCGATGATGCAAGATGACATTTTTTTGTGCAGAGAATTCTGCAAGCAAACGCAGAGAAATATTACGTGGGGATGATTTACATGACTTTGCAGGGGAAAAAATTAATATGTGATATTGCTAAAGAGTGCAGATTTATTTTGAGTTCATGCAGAAATAAGACACTGTTTCATAATTAAAAATACTAAAATGTTTTTGTGATTTTAGTTTGTATAAAATCATTGATGTGAAATAAAGTAAAATGTGAGAGATGTGTGGTCTGTTTTATTTTTAACTGATTATTTTTTCCCCTTCTAATAAATCCCAACTTTTTCAAACTTGATGTATAGTAAGAATCATATAGTAAAATAAATTTTAAAAAGGTGGTCATTTTCTTAATTCTTAGGTAGCACATGCAGACCTGCTTAATAGTAACATGCGTTAACAAGGTAAAAGCCAAATGTTCGGTTAGAAGCAATTCATTAATCACTGTGACCACAGAGGTTAGGAGTCTTTCTTCACTGTCAAAAAATAAATAAATCCAAGATTCAGTGCCACCTGTAACAGTTTTCACTCTGTGTGGAGTCACCGTGTTGTTCTTGTGTCTGTGTGGGTTTCCTTCCACCATCAAAATATGTTTCCAAAGAAAAGAAGACTCTGACTGCCATTGACAGAGATAGTGCCGTTTGTCTTCAGTGCTGGTCTTGTGCTGCTCCTGGTGGCTGGAATGTGTCTAACTGTATTTAGGCTGGGTTAATTCCAGAGGACAAATTTTGTTGTGTGTAATGTACACTAACTATAAAGCCATTCTGCTTCTGCATTGCATTAATCATCTAATTAGTCGATTAATCGCTGTGATCATTCTTAGATTAGTCCAGTGTCAAAATAATATTTAGCTGGAGCCCTAATGGGCAGAAAGTTTGTGTGTGGTCTGTATTAAGTCACTTTAAGCTTCACTGAGATTTAAACTCTGGTCCTTGGAGTCAGTACAGAGTGCTGAATGTAACACCACCACATTATTGTCAGAGGTGGAAAGTCTTACTGTGATACAAATGTGAGTCATAGCAATGTGTGTGAGTTATGTACGTCCAGCTTCCAGGCTTCGTAGCATCCTTGTGCTGGATGTTTAGTCACTACGTTTCTTTTTCACCCCCTTCTCCCCATGGCTACTTCCTGGATCCACATAGTCATAGACTCTGAATAGTAACTAAATGGAACCATATACAGTCCGTGTATCTCATCTTCAGGTCACCGGTGCTGTTATCAGCTGTTCTCATTTTACAGTAGTCATCACAAACGTTTACTTGCATATCTGTTAATGCTAGATAGATCACCCCCCCCCCCCCCCCAACATAACTGTTGAGAAAACCACTGTAATTTATTTTGTCTCTTCATGTCCATTTGTTCAGATAGTTTGAGAAGGGTGTGGCTACAGAAGGTGGAGAAAGTGGAGATCCACCTTTTTCTTGGAACACATGAAATTTGGCTGTGGGCCCCATATGATCTGCTTGTTTATGTGTAACATATTTTATATGCATGTTTTGTGTATGTAGCAAAGTTGTGGACAGATTGCAGCGAGTTTCCTTTAAAGAGCCACTATGAAATGCATGCATCCTTCTGGGCTAAAAGCGTACTCGTGATAACTTTTAGTATAGGGGTGCCGGTTCTGCACTATATATGCACCTCTTTAGGATCTTTGAGTGTGATGATTAGTGACCTTCATTTAATTTTCAAGGTTACAGAATAAAAACTAAAAAATGCTGTATTCGTTAATAACTTTCCATAGGTTGGGTGCAGGGCCACCAAATTTTCCCCACTTATGCACCTTTTGGAGACTTTGGATGACTTCATTGAGTGACTTTAACCTGCTGTTCAAGGTCACACAGCAAGAAAAAAACTGGAAAATGCAGTGCTCACAATAATTTTCCACAGGTTGAGTGCAGTGCTACTAAATTTTCACCACATACGCAGGCCATGATGGTCTTGTTCTTGGAGATTTCAACATGCCACCAGACAACCATTCTGTTACCGTACTTGGTGCCATCATGGCAGCATTCTTGCGCTTGTATTCACCTTGCTGCCTCACTCATCTGCTGTCACCTGCGAAGACACATTCTCTGTGGCACAGACTACTTTTCCATGCAGATCATCATTCACTAGCACAGGTGAGGTAAAATTTGTAGTGCTTATTATCATAATTAACTATCAAAACTACCTGCCCATCATGTGCCCATGTACTTGATCATTCAAACACACAGCTTTTCTGACTGTCCAATATCATGGTGTGCATATGTGGACCTCCTTCTGAACAAGGGCATCTGCCACTGAAGGACAGGGGACACAAGGCCTTTACATCTTTAAATGTAGGGTTTGAGTTATCACAGGGAAAGATAATAGATTCATTTGGAAATAAAGGTTGAACTCATATGGACTACAGTGGTCCCTCGCTATATCGCGGTTCACCTTTCGCGGCCTCGCAGTTTCGTGGATTTTTTGTGCAATTTTGCATGCTTTTTTTTTTTTTACACAGCGCATTGTGTTCTGCGTACTTATCAGGTGGGCCGGTCGTGGCACCGGTCGGCATCACCGCGATTGCTCTCACTGCATCTGCGGGCTCGTTAAATGCAGCAGTGGGCCACTCACACCGCCCTCCTGTCTGCTGTGCGGAGCTGCGCCAAAATCTGGCAACAGGTCCGGTGACTACGCTCGCTGTTTTGATGCGGATGTTGACCGCAGCTGCAGAGCTCCGTGGCCACCGAGAGAGGACTTGGATTCTTTGCGGGTCCCGCATCCGTACCCCCAGAGGCAGTGAGCGAAGGGAGAGTTCTGTGTGTGTCTGTTCATAACCTTCTCGCACAGAAGAAAAAAGAGTGTTTACACAGGAGAGAAAAGTGAGAAAATGTTAATGCCTGTTTGAGAAACGTGTATAAAGTGTGTAGTGAGGGGTTTTACAGCCTTAAAACATCTATAATAATTGCAAAAAAAATAGGGCTGACTACTTTGCGGATTTTGCTTATCGCGGGTTATTTTTAGAACATAACTCCCGCGATAAACGAGGGACCACTGTGCAAGTTTTTAAAGTTGTTTGGCAGACAATGTTGGTCTCATAAATTTGTGCTGTAAGAAGACTAAGCAGAGTGAGTGGTTGGTGCTCAGGATGAAGAAGGGGGTAAATTGTTCATTCTGCTGATGTTTAAAGAAAAAAAACAAAACAGTCCTGGTTGGAATGCCAATGATTTTTCCAGAATTTGTAAGTCCACACAACTCTTAACTTTACAAGGGTTTCCACAGCACCAGCCCAAACTACCTTGTTGCCAAAAATTACTTGTGTGTGGGGGGGTGGGGCGATAAAAGCCAGCTCTTTGCTCCGTCTGTCTGGATCCTGTTAGGGACTCTTTAGTGTGTGCGTGTCCGTTTGTACGGTGCTGCAGCGCTGTGATCTAGGTGCTGAGTTCTGATGTGTAAAGTGATCCTCTTGTGCAGCATAGGTACACTCCAATCTCTACAATTTCTTTCTTTTTAAAATTTTAACTGAAAGTAATTTATAACCTTTTGTTTTCATAGAACTTTTTTTAGTTTTTTTTTTTTTTTTTTTTTTAAGGGCAGTGTGCTTTGCAAGGTGTTTGTTTTCACGTTGCTCTATTATTAAAAAAAAGTTTCATTAATTTCATAGATTTTAATTATAAGTGGATATGTTGCATGTCGACATTTTACCGTCATTAACAATAAGCATCACACTAATCTGTGCTGTGATTTCAGTAAGACAGTGTCAACTCTAAACGGAAATATTTAACTTGTGTAGTGACATCCAGGTTTTCACTTACATGGCGAACGTTTCTGGGTTATTTTAGTTTTCCTGGCCTGCATTGGGTTTAGTCTGTGGTCTGATTTCATGATGTTAGTATTTATAAAATCATTTGGAAATGTCTCTAACGAGACGCCGCAGTGGTTACTGTCTCATGTTTTCATGTCCTGATCTGAGACTGAAGGATAAATAATGTGCTGCCGCTCATCCACACAGCAGCAAATGATAGACACTGTTACAGATTTTACTGTGAACTCCATGTTGTGTTGAAACCTCAAAACAAGTAGATTCTGCTGCAGGGAGACAATTTAAAGTGAACCAGGAATAAACTAAAATGGGCTTGGTTTGAGCTGACTTTTTTTTTTTTTTTTTTAATCATCCTTTATGCAGAAAAGCTAACACTTCTGGTCAGTCTTTGATCTTATATAATGTTTTTGACAAAATTCCTTGTCAGTAAACGTTATTCAAGTTATTTCACACAAATAAAAATCTACCTTTGGGATGAATTTACTTCAAACTTTCTCCATGCAAACTCCATATATTAGCCTGCTAAATCTGCATTTTATGTTGTTTTTTTTTTTCCCTGTTATATGGGTGTGAAATAGTCATGTGGAGGAAAATATAAACATTTAATGTGCTCATAGAAGTCAAATATTGATGTTTATATTGTCAGTATCCCAGAAATGCTGATGCAGCAATAGAAACAAAACTGTTTGACTTGGTATTTGACAAAAAAGAAGAAAAAAGTAAAGCTAGAAAAAAGGCTATGCTAAAGCTCATCGGCTATCAGCGGGCTCGTCGTGGAATTCTGCCTCAGACAGACGCCCTGTCGACCGCTATGTGAGTCTCGTGAGCTGATTGTTCAGGCGTACGCTGGTGTGGGTCGGTCAGCTGCTTTTTCTTTATCGTCCAGGCCTGTAATGAAGTTTTTCACGCTATTTCTTCTGCGGATGGATTTGAGACATCAGCCAAATGATAACTTGATTACGACAATGAGGAATAGGGCTGAATTAGTCTTCCAATTTGTCGTGTAATATGATTCCTTCTGTGTGGCTGGGTGCCTCTTGTCCCTCACCCAGATGTGGTCTGTCTGAAACATTATACACAGATGAGGCTTTTTGCTTCTGATGTAACATACTGCAGAGAACACGTGAAGACGGCGCTTGAGGCTCAATTCTACACCAGGCAGTTGCACTTAGGTCCAATTCACGTGTGTAAAAATGGCTTCCGTTTGTGAAATCACAACTACCTAACATTCATTACTGGTTTTAAAGTAACTTGCTGAGTCTGGAGTAAGATAAAGACTGTACCTTCCTTCTGTCTGACTTCACACATTTATTCTGGGTCAAAATCAAACTATTTACATTTGAGTTAATCATCCATCCCTCCAGAGTATTCCTGGCAGCTGCATGTCTCCCCAGCCACTCAACATTTTATGTATGTCTATATGCAGCTGTTTCCGCAGTGGAGGAAAGCTGACACCACCCTTTTGCAATGATTGCCCCCACCCTACCTCGGTGGTGTGCGCTTGTATGGTGTCCCTGTTACGTTCCCAGTGTGGATGTGGCCCCTCAAGGTCGCCCTTGTCAACTGACAGGTGCTTTTTGAAATCCTCTTGCATTTGGAGTTGTTCATCTCCCCGAGGTGACGCAGCCTCTGGAGTTTTTTTTTTTTTTTTATTTTGTTTTATGATATGCCAACCAACGAGCACTGCCAAATTGCTATATTTTATCTTGAAAGCAGAAGACAAGCCCATATACCATCTAGAAATGTGACGCACAGGCAGGTGAAAAACAACTGATTTTTTTTTGAAGTGTGCTCTTTTGCAAGTATTTCTATGTGGAACATGATTTAATTTAGCTCACCCATTTATTATTTTTTTTAAGGTCTTTTTTTTTACATGCTTTGTTTTTACTTTTGTTTGTGTGATAGATTAAATGGCTTATTGTTCCGTTGGATGTTGTGGCTGTGATGTATGCTACACCGTGCCATTTGGCTTTGCCTTCCACATCCGTTTTGCGTATACAGTTTGGTGTCTGCTTGTTTGTCTCTGTGTGCTGTGATTTTTAACAGCCCCATTCCACTGAGAGTTGTCAGCGTTTGGAGGACAAACTGTCGGCTGCCCACTGTGGAGCCTTTGTATGGAGCTAATCCTTTGGGAGCAGCTGTTTAGAGAACAGATTCTGATAAATTGGAGAATGGTAGACGTCACTGTTTAGTTGCTACCCTAATTTCTCTTTTTTTTCTTTTTTTTTTTAATGTATGAATCTCTCTCCCCTTTTCCCTTTCTTCAGTGTTTGGTGCCTTTTTGTTGTTCTGCTGTGGGTTGACTTTTAGTGGTCTTCAGCACAAGGCCTGTAGTAACCTCTGACATAGAATCAGTTTCAAAGTATCTCAGTTTCATGTAATTTCATGTCAGATGTATGTTACAGGCATAACAACGGGCTTTGTCATTACTTATTTTGCCGTTTTTACTTGATGTATAGAAAATGACTTTTCCTACACTGGCAGGTAAAATGTTTGTGTAAAATCCAGAGTTTTAATAAACAAATTATTGGTTAATTTGAAAACAAACATGTGGTGGTCTGCAACTTATTTATATATCTTTGTTAATAATTACTATAATGTTGCTTGTTGTTACACAAAAACTATGCTAGGTGGCCTCCAAATTGTAATATCATAGTAAGACCATTTTTTTTCATTCTCCCAATCGGAGTCACCACAGCAGGTAGATTTGGCACAAGTTTCACGTCATAAGTCTTTCTTGACGTAACTCCACATTACATGGAGATGGTGTGATATAGTAATTGTGCTATATATTTTTTGACCAGTTGATAACAGTAGTCTCAAGTCACAATAATTGTTTTTGTTGGATGACATATAAATAACATAAACAATATTATTATAATAAGATTATTTTATGTCACTGATAATGCAAGTACACTACTTTTAAAGAGCAGTGAACCTGTTAATTCTTAAGAAATTGGAATGTGGAAGCTATTAAAATAAGATGAAACCACACAGCTAAAATAGTAAATGTGCGCTCAAGGATTTTGGTTTATTGATTTTAAATTTTTTTGTTAATATAGAAATTGCACTTAAAGCCAACATACTGGCTCATTTGTGTTAATTTAATTAATCTTCTCTCATTTGGCTTAGACCCACAACATTTCCGCACCAGAGATGTGTGGAATCCATCTTTAAATCCAGTTACATTTGACTTAGTCTTCAAAACTTTCTTGGGTAGTAGTCGTTGGGGGGGGAAAATGTCTACTAGCCTCAAGTACCTTGTGATGTTCTCTTAACCAAATTCACTCTCTTTTGCTAGGTAGGTGTGTGTGTGTGGAGAGCTGCCTTGGCTCGGACGGGGTTGAAACTTCAACTCAGAGTATAGCCTGACCGATATAGTAGTTGGGCAGTAATATTGGGTGATATGAACATATCGGTATGTCATTATTGCTGATATGAAAACTTTTATTCTACTGACTAAACAATGTAGAAAAAACACTTTCTGTTGGAAATGGTGTCCTCATGTAGTTTGTTCCACATAGGGCACTCCAACGACATCATTTACAATGCTGTTGAGCATGGTTGGGTCCCCCCATCACACAGTCTTACAGTGATAAGAAACAAGTGGTCGCTATGCTACCCTGTTAGGCGGGGTAAAAATATATGAAAAGTTTATTTTATGAAAATGCTGAGCGATGCAGTACGGTGACTGCCAATCCTAGTGAAAGAAGTATGACTGCAGCATGACATGTTGGTTGGTTTTCTCAAAAGTTATTAATAATAAAGCTCATGTTTAAACTGTAAAACATCAATTCTCAGGTACATTTCTTTGTCATTAGGGAGCAAAGGTGGTCCTCCAAAAACAGAGAACTGGGGGTATTAAGAACTTGCAAGCTGGAACCTGTTACGCTTCTCTCTCCTGGCTGCTTTTTTCTTCTGTCCACATTCTCTCCCAAAGCACCACTTATAACCTGGGATTTAATTAACTGAGAGCTGCTCTGTGAGCTGGTTTACTGATCTGTCACCATGAGTGAGAATGCGGAATTGGAAGGCTTGTATTGTTATCTTGTGCTCTCTCTCGACAGTCTTTTTTTTTTTATCCTTTTTGCCTGTGTGGTAATAAATTAGGCCGTGACTTAAGTCTGGGTGAGATGTTGAGGTTGTGACATGACCTGGCAATGTTTATATATTGCCTTTCTAACACTTTTCTGCCAATCATTCTTTTATATTTATTTTTAATCAGGGGCTCTACCACAGTGTTTGTGTGACTATCAGCCTGTGTTGTTGCTCCAGACCAAACTTTTCCATAGGCCCGTCCCAACCTCAGTGCAATGCCACACCGAAGCAAGGTGGTCTATGATAAAGTCATTCAAAGGCAGCTCCAGGCTCTTATCTCAGGCCTGAATCCTGTGAGTGCCGCGCTCTCCTTATCATTGCCTGGCCTCATGTCTCTGTTCCCAGCCCTCACTGTCCAGCTGACTATCTGACTTGATATTACAAAAACTAACCACCTTCCTTTTATTAATGCTGAAGTATATTTGTTGTTTTGTCAACTCTGTAAGCAGAGATAACATGTTAAAATTGCCAGTAAATACAATTGACCAGGTCCACAGTGCTTATTTCCCATCAAATCATGTAAGCTGTGATCCTGTCTGGTATTTTGCTCAGAAGTCATGCTAAAAAGGGAGACTGTTAAATGTATGTATCGCACGTGTCCTTAGCACTGACCCCGCCGCCCATGGTGAAACCAAAACTTACCTCATTGAACTTGAGCATAGTGTAGACAGTGCAAAGTTCTTTCTGGCGTTTTGTGTGTGGGTGTGACTGTGTGTGTCTCACACATAAAAACATCTGCGAGAAGTACCACCCATTTCAGTCAGGAAAGGAGTACAGAGAAGGGGAGTCGGTGGTTTGTTTTTCCCTTCAAATGGACAAAGAAGGGGGAGCTGTTTTCTTGCTGTGGTGATGAGAAGCGTGCACGCCTGTTTTGCCTCTCACAAAAATGTGCTGAAGTGTGCCTGTCTCCACCTTATTTTTGTTAATGTGTGACCCATCTTGCTCCCCTTTCCTTCCCACACACACATGTGCATATTTAGCACAGCAACACGCAGTATTCCTTAGGAGTGTGGGCCCCATCCTGTGGCATTCTTTGAGTGCCTCAAATAGCTCTCCCATCTTCCTCACTCATTTTAGTGCCAGTTATTCTCACTCTTTCAATCATTCACATGTTTTTTTCCCCCATTGAAACTCTGAGCTGTCATCACAGATGTAACAATTAGGCTCCACAAGAAACACAACAGCAGTATTTGTCACAGTTTCCCTGTCCCCTTTCCCTTTTTTCATGAAATGTATTGGGAAAAAAATGGATTGAATGCTCACTCTGTGTTTTTCACCTTACAACCCTCTCTGTTCAGTCTTTTTTTTTTTTTTTTCAGTGGAGGAATGGCAAGTGAATGTTGGCAGTCAGCTCAGGAATTTCACTGGGAGCACATACAGAGCACTTAACCTCCAGCTCGGTGTTTGTTTTGCTTACAGGCTCTCTGTGTGTTTAAGCGCAGGCACACCAGTGTCTGTGCTTTAAAAATCTATGAATAACAACTAAATATTTGGTTTGTAAGGTAACAGATTCATGCTGCTTGTATGAAAATGAAATTGGGCACCTTTTTCCTAAAGCCTGTTTTGGGGAAACTTTGTTCCAGTATGTCACCCAAGTTCCCCCTGATCCTGATCCACATGCTGTATAGGGTTGTGTATGGTGTTACTGATTTTGTCCTCCTTCATAACATTCCACTGTGTAAATCTGCTTGTTTTGTCATCTTTGCTTTAGTTTTTTACTTGTGAGAGACTGGTTAATAAATCAAAGATGAATAATTTACTTGTCCCTCAGCAGTCTGGGCTGTTTGAGGTCTGCAAGTGCAGGCAGTGCTGCCGTAATATTCTGTAAGGGCCACAGAAAGCAAGGTGACAAGTGGCACCATGATTCCTGTGTAGTGCTTTCCCGTCAAATATGAAGGCCAGAAACTTAAATCATAATTTCAGTGGCCTAGTTGAATGTTTTGTTTATCAACACAATTTTAAATCTCATGATAAATTCCATGCTATACCATATCCATGAAGTTGTTCTTGATATGCAGAACAGTGTCTTGAACACTTTATTTGCACGGTTTAAACAGCGCAAGTTCAGAAGTGTTTTTTTTTTTTTTTTTTTTTTTAAATAGGGTCAAGGAAAAGCAACGCTATTGGCACATCCGCAGATTGACTTTGTTGTTTCCCCAAGTGAAGCTGCTCACAGCGGCACATGTAGGTGAAATATCTGTTAGATACTTTTCATACCAAACTAATTTGCTTTAATAAATGTCATTGTTATGTCTCCAGTGTGGGGTTTTGTGCATAAACATCACTTCACGCATAAAACGCTGGTTCAGCTTGATCAGCGGTTTTAATGATCAATAAACAGCCACACCTTGACAGGCTTAAAACAGTTTAAAAATGCTTCATTCATTATCTTTCTCGTCCAGACTTTAATGTTCAGTAGGAAGATTTGATAATGAAATGGTCTTGAGCTAATAAGATAATTATTAAATATTGTGTCAAATTCCCTTTTACATTTTCATGTGTTTGATAGTTAATGTTCAACATCTCCAAAGTCCCACAATTCTATGAGTATTTTCACAGATATTGTCCTGATTTAAGATTAATTTATGTCACGACTTGTTTAACTGTATCCTTTCACCATCAGATCCTCAAATTTTACCTCAGATTATAAATTCTACAATCCTTGCACTGTGAATTTTGTTACTACTCAGTGATACCTGCTCATTTCCTTGCAGAAAGCATGAAAGGGATTTGTTGGCTGGGAGTTGATTGGTAAAGCCTCGGCCCCACCGAATAATGAAGGCTGAAGAAGGAGCCACGCATGGGTGTGGGGTGATTATTTGAAGAATGACCCACGTTTTCATCTTAACACGTATCCACTATGAAGGTGCCACTATGTGCCTCTCTGTACCCCGCATGTGCCGCGTAGCAGCCTCTAGTGAGCCACGACCGACCTGTCATTACAGTCTCGAATGGCTTGCATCAGCCACACTAAGCCACATAGTACCATGATAGCGCCATGAAAACGCCATGTTGGCGCACGTTTAGGCATGAGTTTGGTCCAAACCTCAAGCCCTCCCACACCTGGTCCCTTCAAAGTGTGGGTTTTCAATTCACAGATTCACAGCAGCATTTAAAGATGTCCCTTCTTTTTTTTTTTTCTTTTTTTTTTTTTTACGCAGTCCAAAAATAGACACTCCATCACAGTTCCGCAGTTGTGCGCTGTGCGCCAGGCTGCAGTCCACCTGTAATGCACCAGACCAGCTAGACCCGAACCACGGGTTCCTGGAGAGCCGCCTCTGTGCTCCTCGCTGGCTCCGCGGCTCTCTGGTTCTTTTTTTTTGGGGGGGGCTTTAAACACACAAAACTTTGTTTGTCCGTTTATTTCTGCAAAATCGCTCTTTTGCGCGCGCTGCTGTTGTCCTTTCATGGACAGCCGCCTCTCTGCTCTTTCTGGCTTCCGTTCCATCCATGGCTTGCTGGCTTTATTTTTTCCCTGGCTTTAAGCACAATCATTTTTACAACATGATTCCACTTTTGACTTTGTGTTCGTCTGTTTATTTCTGCAAAAGCACTCTTTTGCGCGCGGTGCCGTTCTGCGTACAGAATGAGGTGGCCGTTTTATTATATACACCTGTGGATCATTTTATATATATAATATAGAAAGCCAACGCGGTGCGGCGGCACAGGAAAAACACCTCCGTGTTGATAACCATTTGTAAAATCCAGGCGGCTTTTGATGGCTTTCAGTGGAGTGAGTATATGAGAAATTGTTTAACAGCTGGACATGTTCCAACTTGTCCTTAAGGCTTCCAACGGAGGTGTTTTTCCTGTGGTGGAGCGTCGCAGCGGCTGCGAGCCGACGCTGCAATCCGCCCGCACGTCTTTCATTAAAAAAATCTCCTTTAACAGTGGAATATCCGGATAAAATGCTGAAACCGACTTCTTCTGAAACTTCTCTGTTCTCTCACGACGTCCTGGATCAATAGAGCCTGAAATGTGGAGGTTTTAAGCTTGAAACAGGCTGATGACGCCGCCTGAGAGCGCTGCGCGACGTCTCGCACCGTGAAAAGTCCTTAAAGCGACAGTCTCACCTCAAAATCTCTCATCAGCTGTTAAAATTTTTACCGAAAACCAGCTTAATTTTTCGAACCATGTCCACTTCGATGTGTCTCACAGGTTTAGAAAAAATTTTGATCAAACAAAGCGCCAGTCTCTCAGCAACTTCTCAGACAAAGGAATTCCGACGAGGGGCTGGACGACTCCTCCCACAAGGAGTGCTCACAGACGAATGACGTCACCGACAGGCGTGGAAAAACTCACGCATGCGCACGAGGGTTCAAGCATGTCTGACGTAAAAACATATGAATGAAATCCATATAGTTTTTGAAAAAAATAAAAAGGACCTATACTTTATGGACAGACCTCGTATATGTATATATATGTATATGTGTATATATATGTATATATATATATAAAATTTCGTTATTTCTTCCGCAGCTTACAAGTCACCATGATACAACTTTTAACTTAAGATGAGCGCAAGGCAACAGAGGCTGTCTGCCTTTAACATGCTCTGTTCACGTGAATGTACAACCACTTTGATTTCACTGCAAGTCTGCATTGAGGTATGTAATTAATACTTCAAAAGCACTGTGACTAAATCTCTATGGAAGCTTTACAATTAATTCTTGGTAAGTGTATTGGACTGGATTGTTTGTACAGTCCGTTACACCACTAGTCATGTCAATTACCTCTGGCACGTGCAATTTAAGTGTGTAAGATTTTTTTTGGGTGTTGTTGTTGTTTAAAGGCATTTTAAGATATTTTGAACCCATGTAAAGTCCATAAGCAGGATCCTGACAATAATGGGAATGAGGACAGGCAAAAAGTAATCACTCATTGTTTTTCTGCGACTTTACTGTGCTTAGCATTGACATCTAGATTAAAGATGCTGCCAGAAAATCTTATTTTAGCCCATAGTTAAGTTCATGTCATTTCTAACACCTTTACCATCTGCTCCCCTGTCGCTGTGGCCTGGCATCAGCTGCTGCTGCTTATGTCATCACATTGGGTGTTGGTATGTTATTCAGAAGGGTTGTGAGTAACAGGTTAGTCCTCAGCTGGTCTCAGTACTCTATGCTTACTAGTGTGTGCGTGTATGTGTGAATGGGTCTTCTCTGTCGCTGACACAGATTGATACAATTTAACTGGAGTTACATATGCTCCACAGTTGGATTTTACAGAGGCTGCAAACATGAGATTTTTCTAACCTTTGGCAGAATTCTGGTTTTCCTTCTCCCAGAAGATCATTTTTTCAGATAACTGCATGAAAAAAAAATTGAAGTGGGGCAGAGCTCGGCATTGCCATTAAATGTTTGCTATGAAACATGATAATTAATATTTCAGCACATGTCGGTCATGGAAACGGCAGTGTTGATCTCCAGTTTTGACAGAATGCATCACAAGTATGGCATTAAAAGGGTTCACACCTAAAGAGAAAACATGAAGGCCTGATTCTGGATAGCAGACCCAGAGAAAAGGGAAAACCTGTGTAAGTTCTATTCACATGTAATGTCCAGTGTGTCTCTAGTAGAGGCTGCTCACGACAGCTAAGCAAATATTTAGAGCAAAATTGTACAAATGGTGATACAAGTACCAAAGTTGGCACAAATACTCCTTAGACATTACTCTTTTGAAAAACCCAACTGGCCACTTGAATTTTCAATAGACATCCAGGTAGGGGTCAGTTGAAGAATTACACAGGGGTCAAAATTAAAAATGCTCAGATCATTTTGAAAACTACATCACATTATTTGTCTGATCATAAAGATTCCAAAAAGGTATAGTTTGGACTATCTATGACTGAATGATCCAGGTATGGGGTAAAAACAGCAAAAATGGTGACAAAGGTCAGTTTAAGTTTGTACAGGGGTCAAAAGTTAAAGTTGCTCCAAATTTGGTAAATTGTTTCAGTTATCTGCTGCACTAAAGGAGACTCTCCACCAGACCAAGGTCTGATATATATTTGAATAGTGCCAATGAAAAATAACACTAAATATGCATTAAGCAATTTTTTTTTTGTGTGTCTTAATTGCAGCTCTTTCATTCATTCTGATGTTAAAATGACACGCAGCTCAGTTTCTCCCTGTGGCACTGCATGTTTGTCAAAACACCTGTTAAATACTTTTCTTATAGAAGTAAATAATTTTCTGGTGAGCACATAATACAGATGGAAATATTGCTGAACTGTTTTTTGAAACGGCACACTTTTGGCAGACTTGTCTTTTACAGTTGATTGTCTTAGCCAGCATTAATTAAATGCAGCCACCTATGTTTAAAAACGTGAATCTTTAACTTTGAAACCTCAGATCTGGATGAAAAATATAATGAATTAAAGTTTTTCAAAAAGAGCAGTTATTAAAATAAACAGTTTTGCTCACATTAAGATAATTATTAAAGGGGTCACACAGTGCAAATACAAGTTTTTATCTCATTTATATTTTCATGTTTGATGTTTAATATCAAACATCTCCAAAGTCCCTCAATTTTATCAGTGATTTCACAAACATTTGTTGTGATCTTTATTATAATTTGTAGGAATAAAGTGTGGGACCCATGTGATTTTTTTTTTTTTTTTTATGTATGGATTATTTTTTCCAAGCAGATCAGTCCAGGTTTTCTGACTAACAAAGTGAATGTATACACATAGTGAATGTAAACACTTAGCTAACCTAAAACAAAAGACGTTTCTCTAAAGTAAACCAGGAAGAAGTAAACCCAAACATGACTTCCCTTTTCCCAGTCTGTGCTATTCATCTCAAGTGAGGCTCAGTCAACCCCAGACTGTAACTTCACTGAGAACTAAGAAAATCTGGACGGAAAAAATAAAATGTTCAACACTTTAAGAAGATATATATTCCATCTTAATAGTTGGACATTTCTGATTTAATAAATATGTATGTTGATTTCCATTCCCAGCTTTCCAAGTGTGTCTTAGTTTTATAATGGTCACACAGTTGAACTTCAAGGGGATTATAATGGCAAAGTTGAGGAAAATGCTCCATTTTGATGTTCAATATATAAACATTTTTGAGGGTTATGGGATCAACATGCATTTGGTGCTACAGAATGCTGTCAGACTCATTTTTCCAGTCGCATGCTTGTGTTGTCTCCTCTGCTAGAATGTAAAACATGATTTGGTAAGATTAATTTATGCATGTCGGTTGCATTCAGATCAAAGTCTTTGAAGTAACAAATTAATAAATATAAGTTGGTTAAGTATAACTGAAACTTTTCTGTGTGTGTTATTTGTCCATATGTGTATCCTTTTCAGCGCAGCATTTTGGAGAAGTTTGCAGAGGAAAAACAATAGGTGCTTGTATGATTAGGCTTTATTTGGTGAAACAAAGGGCCTCTTTTAGCACTACGTTTAACATAGAAAAGGCTGGCATACAAAATCCAGAGATACTAACTGGAAAGAATGTGGAATCATTGCAGTCTGTATGAAGGAGTTAGTATGAGCTTCATCACTAATCATTTGATTGATTGTGTTTGCTGAAAGGAAAAAGGCAACGCGGCTGCCGGGAGTGAGGGGAGGATGGTGAGTGTGATAAAGAACATCAGGGAGAGAGAGAGAATTCCTATGTATGCTGTGAATGAGGTCATCTGGCTGGCTGTGAGGAAGGTCGCTGACCCCTCCCTCGCCTCCACATGCCACCGCTCGGTCTTCCTCCCCCTCTGCTAATGCAACACAATGGCTTTTTTTGTGCTTTAATGAGCCAAGCACATAACACTTGTTCATCGCTCCCTTTCTGCATACAAGTATGAGCACAAGTGTTTTGCACGTATGACAGATCTGAAATCATTCATTTTAGACTTGCACATGGTACATGGATGATTTATCTGGTCAGACTATAATGTATTGATTGTTTTTGTAGTTATAACAGATGTTTGATTATTGTGGACTCGTAAACATGGTTTCATAAATGCCCCCCCCCCCCCCCCCCCCAAAAAAAAAATTGTTGCTGAATGTAATCTGATCTTAATACTGCTATGTGACAGGCTATACTGTCTGATGTCCTCAGTGACTCTAAACAGTGGCATCAGCATTTCAGTATTACTGGTACAGCTGAATTGTTGAAGAAAATCGTCATGATTTGAGTGATAATTATTCATCATCATCATAGGCCTCCGTGGGTAATGGCTGATCATGGGTGAAAATATCCATCCAATAATTAATTGACTGCACGTCTTGAGCAGCGCCTCTTGTGGCTGTACAGGCCGATGTGAGAGCGGCAGTCACGGTCACATAGGTTGCATCTGTGCTCTGACTCTGGTCTGTGGACTGCCGTTTCTTTTCTGCAAGCACGCTTCTCTGCCACCACCTCTGAGTATTTTTCTTCACCAGTTTGCAGCTGCCTGTGAAGCGTGCTTCTCCAGCTGGAGTGGTCAGCTGCGAGGACCTCCCAGGAATTGGTGTTGATGTCCAGCGCCTTGATGTCTCTCTTGCAGACATCCTTGTACTGCAAAAAACGAGGCAAATGGCAAGTTCTCTGTAGAGGATGTCTTTTGGGATTTGGCCATCCTTCATTTGGCGTACGTGACCAGCCCAGCCAACGCTGTCCCAGCAGGGTGTACATGGTGGGGAGACCAGCACGAGATAGGACATCAGTGTTGGTCACCTTGTCTTGCCAGGAAATGCTAAGCATGCATTGGATACTTCTGAGGTGGAAGGTGTTGAGCCTTTTCTCCTGGTGGGCGTATGTGGTCCATGCCTCGCTGCCATACAGTAGGGTGCTGAAGATGGCAGCATACAATGCCTGCACCCTCATCTTCACAGTCAACTTGGGATTTGTCCACACTCTTAATGTGGGGCTACGAGTTTTGAGGTTGCCTTTCCAATCCTCTTGTCGAGCTCAGCATCGAGGGTGAGGTTATCAGTGATGTCACGATGAAAATCATCATGACTTTAGTGATCATTATTATACCCATGCAAAGAAAAAATTTGGTGTGTAGCATAGAGGAATCAGCCCGTTTGTCTGCCCATGAATCTTGTAAGCACAATTCCTGCAAAAAACATTTGATGGCTTTCAGTGAAACGTCACACGGTAGTGGCACACAATATATGGAGATGAGCATGATGGAAAAAGACTGGTTCAACATCATTAATTTAGTGTTTGGAATTTAGTTTAATTGATGCATCATATGATATTGACTTCATCAGCACAACTCCTTGTAAACCACTTTTTTGATTTAAATGAGACCTCACACAGTAGCACCACACCATATGAAGATGTTCATGAAGAAAAATAATTCTGATCCAACATTTTCAAGGAGAGATGATTGATTTTTTTTTTTTAATTATTATTATTTTAAATGATAGATTTTTTTTTTTTTCCCTCATGCTTAACTTTGAACATGATTTTTATTTGTATTTTATTTTGCAGTCTTTTTTTTTGGAGGTCATCACAGTAATCCTGCAGAGATCAGCATGTTGATTTGGTAGACGTTTTATGCTGGTTGCCCTTCTGGCACAACTCCAGATGTACGAGGTCTGTTAGAAAAGGAACAGACCTTTTTATTTTTTGCAAAAACTATATGGATTTGAATCATGTGTGATTGCATCAGCCAAGCTTGAACCTTTGTGCGCATGTGTGAGTTTTTTCACGCCTGTCTGTTGCGTCATTTGCCTGTGAGCACGCCTTGTGGGAGGAGTGGTTCAGCCCCTTCGTCGGATTTTCATTGTCAGGAAATTGGCTGATCACACAGATTAAGAACAGTTACAACTGGATTAAAGACGGCCCACAGCGAGCGGCGATCGACAGGCTCAAACGACCAGATCATTTCCAAAGTGAACGCTTTGTTGATCCGGGACGTCCTCTGACTACCAGAGAAATGGCAAGACAGCTGGACATAGCACTTTTTTGGCACATTCCACTGTTACAGGAGTTTTTGTAATGGAAAGAGGAGCGGAGAAATTCGCCACGGAGTTGCTCATGGCGCGGGACGAAAGCACCTCCGTGTTGGTCTCACAGGACAAGCCCTAACATGCCCAGCTCTTGCACCATTCGAAAGATTCAGACGGCTTTCGGTGGCTTTTCAGTCGTGTGACTATCTGAGAAATTGTGGACGACCTGGACATGCCACAACATGTTCTGTGAGGCTTCATCACGGTGTTGCTTTTTGTTCTGTGCCCTGCGCCTCCGTCCTGACGCGCGAATTCCTCCGCACATCTTTTCATGCCGAAAAAATGCTGATGTCAAACTCTTCTGCCATTTCTGTGGTAGTCAGACGATGTCCCGGATCAACAAAGCGTTCACTTTGGAAATGATCTGGTCGTTTAAGCCTGTCGATCGCCGCTCGGTGCGCGGCGCGCCATCCGCCACTGTGGGCCATCTTTAATCCAGTTGTAATTATCCTTAATCTGTGTGATCCCCATAAAATCTTCACCGAAAGCCATCTGAATTTTCCAAATGGTTTCCACTTGGCTGTCTCTCACACTTTCTGAAAAAACTTTGATGAAGCAAAGCGGCAGTCGATCAGCCAATTTCCTGACAATGAAAATCCGACGAGGGGGCTGGACCACTCCTCCCACAAGGCGTGCTCACAGGCGAATGACGCAACCGTCAGGCGTGGAAAAAACTCACGCATGCGCACAAAGGTTCAAGCTTGGCTGATGCAATCACACATGATTCAAATCCATATAGTTTTTGCAAAAAATAAAAAGGTTCGTTACTTTTCTAACAGACCTCGTACATGGAGAATGGGCATGGTGGGCTTTGGGCCCATCTCTGAAATTGGTTTTGTCACTTACATGAGTGACTCAAACCAGCAAGGACTGATGGTAATTTGTTAAATGTTGATGCAGGTCCACTGATTAGGGAGAAAATATTGATTAGTAGGAAAATGAATGGCTTAAGCAGTGGGTCACCCCATCTTGCCTGTGCACTTGCTTGGGGGGCTTGGTAAGGTAAGTATTTAAGTGCCTTGAGGCAGCATTTTTGTGATTTGTGCTATACAAATAAAATAAATTCAATTAAATGTGTTGACAAGCTTTTTTACAAGGGAAAAAAGTTGAAACAATAGTGCACAAATACACCTGAATATGCATTCATGTTTGAGGTCGGCTGTAAATCGAATGTTGCATTAATTATAATGATGACAGAAATATCTGCAACAGTTGGTTAACAGAACGACACACTGCAATAGTGAATGCTGTCAAAAAAGTTATAAATTTTTAACTTTGTTTGGTTGTTGTAGTTGCAAAGACAAAACATATATTGAGTTATCCTCAATGATGGTCCACAGTGGGCAGAAATACCGATTCAGAAATATTGTTTGTATGATGAGATACGTGAGCATAACTTGTGTGACATTACAGAGCAAAATTAAGGTTTAACATTGCACAAAGTAAATTCTTTTAGAAACAGTTACAGCCATTACTTTTTTAATGTAAGGTTGAGGGGGGAAAAATACCATGCATATTTTAATTATGTAAATTATTGCCCATCTAATTAACACTGAAACACTGTAACATTTCACATCCTCCATTGGTTACTGCACTGCATAAATGTTAATTAATTGCAACACCAAAAAAGTATTGTTAGCAGGACCGTTTGTGTTGCCTGGTGTTAAATAGGATACATCTGTTGTATAATAAGCTTAATAAACTTAATTTTTTCCATGGAAACAATTAAAAATCATGTACTTTATTTTTAATAATATGGTTAGGGAAAACACACTTTTCAGCATAATTTTTGTTATTATTTAAGAGGAATGGGACATAATTCAGTTTCAGAGCTTTTAGACAATACAGTAGTAAAAATAAATCTTTATCTGCCTGTAACTCCATTCATCCATCTATCGATCTAATGCCACCCATCCAATGGTGACTATATTTTTGTTTGCTCTTACATGTACACAGTATTGTGTTGTATGGCCTCCAGGTTGTGATATAGTGTGCAATATTTTTTGACCAGTAGTTGCCAGGGGGTTCTGTCAAGTTGTTAAGTGGCATCTCATATAATGAACCTTTTGTTGAAGCTATTGGCTGGAAAGCTTGTAGATTTTCACGAGGCTTCATTTCACCATTATGACTTGCTCCCCTCTCCCTCCTTGTTTTCTTCATTACTTAATATTCATTCATGTAAAATGTTTGCACCGTGTCATCTTGCATGATATGCTATGTGCACACCTCATCAGGCCTTTGAGAATGTGACCATAGTTGTTTTCCACCTTTTATCTGCTGGAAATAATAATTTAAGAAAACAGTTTGATCTCTTTGAACAAAAAATTTGTACATGCCCCATATGCACAGTGCAAGTCCAAACAGAAAATGGAAACTAGGATAAGCATTAATATTGTCAGTTCATTTTAATTTTTGTTATATGTGGAGAGGTGGTGGTCTGGACGTTAACTGGTCAGCACAAGACCAGCGGATCCTCTGTTCAAATTCCTGCCTGAATAAAGCCCCCTAATCCCCAAGTTGGTCCCGGTGTGCAGTTGAGCGCCTTGCGTGGAGCTGACATCTGTGTGTGGGTGAGTGTGAGGCACAAGTCTAAAGAAGTGTTTTTTATAGATAAGATTACATACAGCTCCTGCCTGCCTGTTTTATTTATTGTATTGCAGCACACATCCAAGGTTAGTCAATCATAGGGAATTGTTGAACTCAAGCTTTAATGTATTAAATTTGCCATTGTTGTAGTTTGTTGTTTGAATTCTGAATTTAAATATTTTTCACCTACATTATGATCCAGTTAAGGCAGTGACTATACGAATTCAGTTCAGTAGAGCAGACGTCCACAAACCATGGATTAGCCGGTTTGATCTGTGCTGTTGCTCACTGCTGAAGTGTGCTTGAAAAAGATATTGAAATCCAAAACAGTTTAACAGCTCAACTCCACCTGAAAGTAGAGAAAAAGGTGCTGTGGTTAAAAGTTTTGGGTGAAATTTAGTGGTCTTATAGCACAGGGTGAAGACAGCTATGCAGACACAAAGGGCCAGACAGGTTGCCATGCATACCGTGCCAAGGTGCCAGCTGTTGTCAACACCTTTCGGTGAAGCATAGTCTGCCAGGAGATGGACTTGTCTCTCTCCATCACCTCAAATCCTCCTCTCCTTTGTTTGCCCTCTTCTTCTGTCCTTTCTGCTCCTCCTCTCTGTCCTTTTCCCACTGAGTATTTTTCTGACACACATTTAAGCTGTTTGTGATGGGAGCTGTTTCTGCAACCTTATTTTTATTGAGCATCTGACACTTTCAATGAACCAGACCAAGGCTCTAGCTCCATTCTTCTTCCCTTCGCAGTGTATAAAATCTCAACAACTTCCCCCATATTGTCTCACGCAAGTACATACATGTATGCAGTTTTCTTTGCCATCTCCCTTTTATCACTGCCTCTGTCTCACACATGAACATACATCCCTTTCATCTGGTGCATTTTGCCATCCATTTCATTTGACTACTTTTTTATTCTCTTTTGTTTCTTTAATTGCTTTCAAAATTTCTCCCATTTTTCTCTCTAACAAATACTGTCAATGTGCGTATGTATTGCAGAACTGCAGCCTGGGGGCTACATTGCCTTTTATGCATTGACCAGTGTTGACATTAAAAGGCTTCAACGTGGTCTGTCAGTTTGCATCATCACAGTTCTGCCCGTCTGTCTGTGCTCGGGCAGACCATCATAGTGCGCGTTTGACTTGCTGCACAAACTCCCAGCCTCAGATGTTTCTGTTGAATGAAATGCCTGCACCCTCTGAATGCAACTATGTGTATATATACTCAACAAAAATATAAACGCAACACTTTTGGTTTTGCTCCCATTTTGTATGAGATGAACTCAAAGATCTAAAACTTTTTCCACATACACAATATCACCATTTCCCTCAAATATTGTTCACAAACCAGTCTAAATCTGTGATAGTGAGCACTTCTCCTTTGCTGAGATAATCCATCCCACCTCACAGGTGTGCCATACCAAGATGTTGATTAGACACCATGATTAGTGCACAGGTGTGCCTTAGACTGCCCACAATAAAAGGCCACTCTGAAAGGTGCAGTTTTGTTTTATTGGGGGGGGATACCAGTCAGTATCTGGTGTGACCACCATTTGCCTCATGCAGTGCAACACATCTCCTTCGCATCATCCGTGAAGAGAACACCTCTCCAACGTGCCAAACACCAGCGAATGTGAGCATTTGCCCACTCAAGTCGGTTACGATGACGAACTGGAGTCAGGTCGAGACCCCGATGAGGACGACGAGCATGCAGATGAGCTTCCCTGAGACGGTTTCTGACAGTTTGTGCAGAAATTCTTTGGTTATGCAAACCGATTGTTTCAGCAGCTGTCCGAGTGGCTGGTCTCAGACGATCTTGGAGGTGAACATGCTGGATGTGGAGGTCCTGGGCTGGTGTGGTTACACGTGGTCTGCGGTTGTGAGGCTGGTTGGATGTACTGCCAAATTCTCTGAAACGCCTTTGGAGACGGCTTATGGTAGAGAAATGAACATTCAATACACGAGCAACAGCTCTGGTTGACATTCCTGCTGTCAGCATGCCAATTGCATGCTCCCTCAAATCTTGCGACATCTGTGGCATTGTGCTGTGTGATAAAACTGCACCTTTCAGAGTGGTCTTTTATTGTGGGCAGTCTAAGACACACCTGTGCACTAATCATGGTGTCTAATCAGCATCTTGATATGGCACAGCTGTGAGGTGGGATGGATTATCTCAGCAAAGGAGAAGTGCTCACTATCACAGATTTAGACTGGTTTGTGAACAATATTTGAGGGAAATGGTGATATTGTGTATGTGGAAAGAGTTTTAGATCTTTGAGTTCATCTCATAAGACCTCACACCCAAATGCTTTGCAAATCAATGTATAAAGCCTTAAGTATGGTCGCAGGTTAGTTAAATGCAGCTGAATCAACAAGAAGACCTTGCTGTCTTTAATATTTCATTCCTCCCACTGTGTCTGTGGTTCTATGACCCAGATGTTACAGCCCCATCAAGAGCATTGTTTTTTAATTTAAAAAAATGATATATTGTAAGTGATACCCAAAGCATGACTAGGCAGACAAAACAGGCCATTAGACATCCAGTTCCAACAAATACACAACCAAAAAGCAGTCTTTTTTTTTTTTTTTTTTTACTCTGTAGTAAAACAGGAGAAGACCAGATGGAGCCTTTTGCTCCTCTTTTTGTCTGTCCTTCAAGAAGAGAAACAGTTCTTCAAGGAAGACCAGAGTGTACTGGGTCATCACATAACTACCTACATTTTCAAACAAACTCGGCCTTGGTACTTGACTGAGAATAATAGGCTCTGCTGAAATCCCAGTTTTCTGAGGGAGGCTGAAAATTAATGTTGGGAGAGACTTTGCTGTGCAGCAGTGAGCCGGGTCGCCTTCACTGCTTGTGTGAAAAAGAAAGAAGCCAACTCACCACTTGAAAAGGCATTTTCCAATCTGGCACTCAACAGTAATATAATGGCATAGTCTGTAATCTGGTTGGTCCTTGTCAGTGTGGCAAGTTTAAAAAAAGTGAGATTTTTAATCAATTGTAAAGTTGCACAACACACATAGTCATGGTCCTGATTCTATGGATGCTACTCGCAGGCAGCATCAGCGGAATTTTGTGTTGTCCTCGTTGAAAACGATGCAGCATCCGGTTTGCCTCCGTCCACATTCTGCAAACCAGTCAACATGATATCCAAAGGACTTTGTGGAATGGCCTGTGTTGTTTTGATGAGAAGAGGACTGCTTGGCGATCGAGCCGAACAGTGAGCAGGGTGCAAATCCTGGTGTTCTCAGTGAGCGTCATGTGCCACTTCTTGGTTGCTTTTGTTTTTAACCTTCGTGTGAACCCATCAGAGAGATCTCAGAGGATCTAATTGGAAATAGGACTGCCATAGCAAATGCATCCAGATCTTAATTTTTTTCTGTCTAATTTATGTCCTCAAAAAAAAAAAAGGCAGATCAGCTTGTGAAACGAATGAAAAACAGACAGAAAAATCTGTGAGTTTCAGCTGTCACACTGAGATAGTGACATGTGGTTGTTGGACTGCTCAATATAAGATGGTAGCTACAAGTCTCAACAGTCCCTGTTCTTTTGATAACACAACTGACACACATGTCCCACTGTGCAACCCGTTTGTTCTGTTCATAATGCATACCATTCCAAAATTATTTATTCCAGTGTGGTGCTGTGTGAAAATTACAGGCTGAAACATTATTTGATTAGCGTTCATAATTTAAACGATTTTTACTTATCTCTATGCCTTAGGAAAAACACAACCTGTGCTTATATTCTGCCTTCTGCAGAGAATACATGCAAACAGTCTAGCTGAGTGATGCGGTTTCTGTAAAAGTTCTTGTGCAATGCAGATGTGCAGGTTAGGCTTTTGTTTTACTGGTTCCTTTATCCTTTACTTTTGAGAGAGTTTGTTATAACAGGAGCTTTCCTTCTGGGTGTTGTGTTTTCTGTCTAATAGCTGCTTTCATGAGCAGTTTCTCAGAACTGCCACCTGCTGTTTCTGGGAATATTGTAATAGAGAAAGCCATTTATGTAATCAATGAAATGGTGTCTAAAAATTTTGCTTTGCAATTTATTTGTCAAAAGCTACAATTAAAAATGCATTAACACAAAAGGTAGGTTTTCATTTTTGCATGGTTTTTAAACATTTAACTGAACTTGTTCTACTGCATTTGAAATCCTAATTTTGGTGCCGTGTTTGTCGTTCTCAGGCATGACAGATATTCTCTGTACAGCCCAGTGTGCAGGAGAATGTGAGATGTTTAAGATGTCTCTGTCACACCAACAGAACTGAGACCATTATTCGCTGTTGTTCTTTCAGGCATTATTAAGTCTTTCATTCTGTCTTTGTTTTGGGCTGAGACTGCTTTCTTGTTAGCTGACCTCATTTCCTGATGAGGAAAAGGAATGTGGTTGCTCCTCATTCTATCCCTCACTTACCAAATGTGTTTTATAGGTTATGCCCCCTCCCATTTCATCATCATCTCCTATTTTACACTGCTGATTTTAAAATGTAATTATTTTTAGAATCTTGCGTGAAATGTCTCTTTGGATCAGACAGGACAAAAGCAGAGGTCAGATCACACGGAGACACTGAGTTCCGTATTGTTTTTGAACTTTGGTGGGGAGTAGGATAGTGTCTGTAATCTCTTCTTCCTCAGTGACTGTGAATGTTGAGGTCTTCGTGGTTACATGGGTGGGGACAGGATGTATCATGGATGTTATCTTCATCAGACACATTGACAGTCAGAACTTTTCTTTCCTGCCCCCACCCGGTCAACTGTACCTTTCCTGCCATTGTTGTATGATGGAACAGAGTTTTAGTGGGTGGGGCCAGATGATGTTCCAATATGTTCAAAATGTACAGTTCTTTTCAGTAGTATACTCCACTGCGTACATGCACAAACCTGTCTTTCCAGGCATAATCTTTATTGAACATCTGAACAAGAGCCAGCGTGTAGACCAACTGGAAATGTCAGTCTTCTGTCACCTAGTGGTGACAAAGGAAATGCATTCTCCTTCCGAGTAAGCCAAAGGACGTGACGTGAGGGTGACTGTCAAAACAAAAGGAGACCAAGGACTACTTTTCCAAATCCAGCACTTTGGATCATACACATCCTATGAGCATGCATCCTGACTCTTCATCCTGTTATTCTTCCCCATCCTTATCTCACATTCTCACATCTCCCTGAGTTCACAGCATGCATCCCATGCTTCCTTTTACAAGGCACTGTTGTTGAGCATGTGTGCATGTGTGTGAGAGAGAGGTTGTGTGTGTTTGTGCGTTCAGATGGATGTTTGTAGGGGTATGCCTGGGGCCTGGGTGATAAAATGGCTCAGCTTCTGAATGTGTATGGAGTGCATGTTTGTTGACTAACATGCTGAATGTGGGATAAGTGGGATAAAGAAAAACAAGAGGAGGGAATCTCATACACCACAACTCAGGTCTGGCTTTTGTTTGCCTGTCTGAAATTAGTGGCAGGTAAATTGTGCGAGATGACCTCCCCTGAGAAAATGAACAATGTTTGGCTGTTTGTGCACGTGCCTTGTTAATTCTAACTAGCTTTAATTGCACCTAATGTAACATTTAGTATACATGTACTGTATATTGTTGGCATGATATCTCATGAAACTAAAAAGTGCATGTCCTCTCAGTGTTATGACTTATATTGGAAAGGCTATTTATCAGGCTGAGTTGTGTTCCCACAAATGTGTGAAGCCATTTTCAGCTCATGAAACTTCTCTCTTAAAGCCAGCCTGTTAAATGACTATTGCCGCGGATTCCAATTTAACGCTACATATCGTTCCCCCTTTAGATGGCAAACGCAGCAGTTAAAAAAAAAAGTCTTTGCTTGGTATTTTAGAAGAGCCTGAGTCTGCGTTTGTGTCAACTGAGCTTGTCTATTGGGCTAGTTTAAAAGGTGAGCAGAGAGGAGAGGAAGCACTAGCATGGAAGTTTGACTTCAGTTCTGCTGGAGTTTTATATACTTTTTTTTATGTGCCATCATTAGCAATGTTATGAATCATATCTTAAAAGTAGCTTTTAGCAAGTAAAGATGGCCGTATGCTGGAGCATTGCTGTGCATCAGTGTCTCCTGGCCAGTGCAGCAAAAAGAATTATGGGTAATCAAATTCCGAAAAGAGTTTTTGACAGGATGATGTGAAGCGGTCCCAACACTCAACATTATGTTTTCGGAGGTGGACATGGACAAAAGCTGATTCCTTGCATTTCCTGCTTCCTTCCACATACAAATGTGGAAAGGAAATGACATACACGAATGTTAATGGAGCTGATGGAGGACGATCTCACAGAGCAAGTGGACAGTCGCAAAAACGTGTGTGATCTGACTGTTTATATCCGCTGTCAGGTCATGATATCTTGGCAGTGACATAAGTCTCTCTGGGTCATTGGTCTCTGAGATTGGGAGATGCCTGAGAAGAGCTTTTAGAGTCATGTGGTTGCCGAAACACATGCACCAGCACATCCAGCCAGACTTGACTTTGGGCATGAGGCCTGTTTTCTGTTTTCAAAATTGTTTTACTATCATAACCTTTAGACATTCTTCCCCAACTGTTCCGTCACTGCCCCCATTTGTGATGCAGAACTGAAAACACATGCAACTAGCTGTTCATGTCACTCAAGATGGTGCCAATGTGAAGCCTTGCTGTAGTGAAACTGGCCTTTGAGAGGAAAATTGTCTTACAGTAGCTTTCCAGCTTGCTCACTCGCTCCAGTGTGCTTCCTCCATGTGTGAGTGCACATGATCATATGCACACATACGCACACACACTCTGGCACTTGCAAGTTTCACTCCGGGATTCTATCTAAAGTCCCCCCTCGCAGAGAGTAATGAACGTTGGCCCCATGGGGCAGCCATTAAGAGTAAGCCATTATAGTTCAGCACTGAGGCAGCCCTCCCTGCCAGTTTCACCTCACTCTATGGTAGACCCCACTGAGTGCACAAAACTGGCACTCCTATGGCTCATTGAGTTGCCAGGATGCCCCCTACCAGCACACAGCTCCATAAAGCAGTTCCACACCATCAAACGTGATGATCCTTTGTTCTAATTTTAGTTTGAGTTCTTAATAGCTCTGCACATTGTGCTTAATGGGCTCATATCAGTGTTACATTTCGGTTGGGGCATTTTGGTAATATAACGAACATGTAAAAGGGAGGCTTTTGTTTTAACTTTGTGAACTAATGATTCATCCAACAGTAACTCATATATATATATATATATATATATATATATATATATATATATATATATATATACACACACACACACACACACACTGAATAAGATGTGATGGTGAGTTTGTGCTAAATTATCCCCAGCTATTGGTGTGACTGTAACTAGGGTGGAAGAGCGTGTTGTTAATTCACCAAAGGGTTGTTTCTGGCTACCTCTGTTTATATGTTGTTGAGTTAGTTGTCTGAGTAACACACTGACCACACACTACTTCACATCTACACCTTGCATTATAAATGTACGAGGTCTGTCAATAAAGTATCTTACCTTTTTATTTTTTTCAAAAACTATATGGATTTCATTCATATGTTTTTATGTCAGACAAGCTTGAACCCTCGTGCGCATGCGTGAGTTTTTCCACAACTGTCGGTGACGTCATTCGCCTATGAGCACGCCTTGTGGAAGGAGTGGTCCCGCACCTTCGTCGGATTTTCATTCTCAGCAAACAGCTGAGCTGCTGCCGCTTTGTTCCATGAAATTTTTTTCAGGAGCTCTGCCAGACAACCAGCTGGAAACCATTTCGAAGCTTCGGTTGTTTTTCGGTGAAAATTTTATGGGCTTCACAGAGAATAAGGACTGTTACTACAGCTTTAAGGGCGCTCGGCACGCCGCGCTCCTAGCTGCAATGACGAGGCAGAAAACGCCAGATCATTTCTAAGCTCATGGCTCTGTGGATACGAGACCGTCGTGTGCACTTTCTCTGGTTATCACAAGAGCTGGACTTCATCCATTTTCCGGCAGATTTCACTTTTAACAAGAGATTTTGTCATGGAAAGCCGAGCGGAGGCTTCGTGCCTAACGACCGATTCGCTGTTTGAGCGAGACAAAGGAACACCTCCGTTTCGGCGTGTTATGGGACAAGTTAGGACATGCCTATCTTGGCTTTCAATGCTTACCAGTCCAGTAAGTATCAGAGAAATTGTGGAGAGCTGGGCATGTCCTAACTTGTCCCATAACACGTCGAAACAGAGGTGTTCTTTGTCTCGCTCAAACAGCGAATCGGTCGTTACACACGAAGCCTCCGCGCGGCTTTCCATGACAAAATCTCTTGTTAAAAGTGAAATCTGCCGGAAAATGGCTGATGTCCAGTTCTAGTGATAACCAGAGAAAGTGTACACGACGGTCTCGTATCCACAGAGCCATCAGCTTAGAAATGATCTGGCGTTTTCTGCCTCGTCGTTGCAGCTAGGAGCGCGGCGTGCCGAGCGTCCTTAAAGCCGTCCTTAAAACTGTAGTAACAGTCCTTATTCTCTGTGAAGCCCGTAAACTTTTCACCGAAAGCCAGATAAATTTTTCAAATGGTTTCCATGTGCCAGTCTCTAACAGCTTCTGAAAAAATTCTGATGGAAAAAAAAAAGTCCAAATCATTCCGCCATTTCCAGTCAATGAAAATCCGACGAGGGGGCGGGACCACTCCTTCCACAAGGCGTGCTCACAGGCGAATGACGTCACCGACAGGCGTGGAAAAACTCACGCATGCGCACGAGGGTTCAAGCTTGTCTGACGTAAAAACATATGAATGAAATCCATATAGTTTTTGAAAAAAATAAAAAGGTACGATACTTTGTCAGACCTCGTATGAGTGAGTTTTACTTTGTGAATGTGATGTACCACTGTAAAGCTTTGTGTACTATGATATGCCATCTGTTTACCAATTTAGTATAATCTTGTAAAACTTGTAGTATAAGCACAAAGTGTTACTTTAATATGTATTTTTAATTTTCTTTGAAATTCCGATAGGTTGTATGATTCAGTTCTCCTCTTTTTTATGGGAAAGACAGAACTACATTTGACTGAATGAACGGTGCCTTATAAATTAAATGTAATTGGAGGCTACATGAAAATAAGATGTACAGCTGGAATCTTCAAGTTAGTTGGTTGCTAACTTTCCATATAGGATAGTCTGACTACTTTAGCTCAAAATGGTACTGCTGTCTTTTCAGACAGAATCATGAACTTGAATTGTAATTATTGCTGTCCATATTGCACCAAATATACTGTCCTATACACACCAAAAATAGAAATCCTTAAAAAAAAATCCTAAGTTACAATAATAAATTGGTTGTCTGTTTGTTTTACTTAAAAACAATTACTACTAAATACAACTGATTTTTAAAAAGAGATTGTGATCAGGAAGGCAAACAAAGCCAACAAGACATTGTCTCCATTCTTTGGAAATATAACAGGACCATTTCATTTACATGAAAAAACAGTTATCAATACCCTGTCAACAATTTTGTACCATTAATTTTAACACAAGTTGGATTTATCTTCCACTTCCTATATGTGTGTGTGTGTATATATATATATATATATATATATATATATATATATATATATATATATATATATATATATATATATATATATATATATATATATATATATATATATATATATATATATATTTATTTATTTATTTTATTTTTTTTACAATGCCTAAGCCATATTTGCTTCAAGCATTGGTAGGCGTGACAGAGCGCAGTGCAAAATGAGTGCAGTGAAAGAATACTCATACGTGGAGGTTAATGTCAGACTTTATTTATTTGAAATTCTTTTTTTAATGAGAATGCTAGTAAAAGTCTGGCTTTGATGTCCAATCCTGATGTGTTTGTTGTGAAAGTGTAGTGACACAGACCCACAACAGGGGGCGCAAATGAACGGTCAATAGATGAGCCAAAAAGTAACAATTTAATGTTGTGAAGGTGCACAACGAATATACAGACAATCTCAGAATTTGATAACAGTCAATCCACAAAGGTGACGTGTGGGCAGGCTCGAGGATAGAAGACGTCTGTCCTGAGAAGAGCCGGAACCACACGATTTCCGCCGCCACCGAACCTGGTGAATACTGGAGCCGCCAAGTCCCGAATTCCCAGGTGATCACCGTCCCCGACTGTCGGATCTGGTACTGCTGGCGAAGAGCAAAAACAGTCAAGTGTGGGTGTGTGTACACCCCGTAACAACAACGGTGGGAATGCCACCTCCACCTCTAATACACACTCGTGCAGCGTCTGTGTAACCACTTATCTGACGGGACGTAGGACGAAACAGTCGCGACCCACGCCGGTCCTCTGGTAAGACAGCTGCAACACAATCAATAAATACAGGCAGAGAAAGTTACCTCCATAGAAGTACGATATCTCGGCGATGAGGTGGAGATGACGTCTGGGTTTTATGGAGTGAGATGATGAAGAATGAGTGACAGCTGTCAGGAAATAATGAGTGACAGCTGTCACTCCCGGCTGTGTCCGTGGCGGCAGCGCCTTCTCGTGCCTGAAGCCCGCACTTCAGGCAGGGCGCCCTCTGGTGGTGGGCCAGCAGTACCTCCTCTTCTGGCGGCCCACACAACAGTGTTGCTGTAGCTCTGACTGCTAACTTTAAAGTGGACAGCAGGCGTTTTTAAAGTTGTGCTGGTGTTAAGTGACTGCCTTTTAGATATTCAGTTTAATGCGACAATGCCACAAGGTGCATACCTTGCCCAATCTGTGCAGATATTTAAGACATGTAATATTAAGACAAATAGTTGTTTGATCCAGAGGCTGAATGATGGAATTTTGTTGTTACCTTTGAATAGAACAAGTTGTTGAGCTATTGAAGTTGTGAAAGGAGTGATGCTCTTGACATTCTGGCTAAAGCATATATTATGTGGACTCACTCTTAATATCACAATAGGTACATCAGGGGTGTATTCTGACTAAAGCTTTCTGCCAGAGTTCTTCAGAAACTTCTAAATTCATCAGTTGTTGTATTTGTCAATTCTTTTACATTTTTTCCACATTTAAATCCAAATGTAATTCGTATTCAGGCCAGCGTGGTAGATTATTTAACCTCACAGCACCTTCCCCACTGCCAAGCGTCCTCAGTCCTCTTTTTCTCTCCTGTCTTTGTTATCTGTGGCTTGTCTTGGTTCATTCCCTTTGCTCTGTTTTTCTTCTGGTCCTTCTCTCCTTGTCTGCTCTGTGTTTCTGCCTTGTTTAATCACCACACTAACGTGCTACGACACGTTTCTATAGCACACCATCAGTGCTGCTGCCAGCAGCCACAGAAAGCCACGTTCGGCTTGACACTTTTTCCTCCTCCACATGCAGTCACAATGACAGCCCCAGAAAACCTCACATTTGCAACCGGTTATGAGTAATGGCTTTTCTGATTGCCATTTTTAGCCGTCATCACACCTCCACGTTTTGCTTTTGGCGTTGCAATGCTCAAAGGATTAATCAGAAAAGGAGAAGAAAAATTCTGACTCCACCTTCTTGATGTTTGACTTAATTGGAAAAATAATAATGTGGTGAACTCGTATTTTTATTTCCAGTGCTACTGATTTTAAAGTTTCACTTTAAATTAGCCAAAAATTCAGTAAGACAGAGAAAAATGAACAAAACTTTTTTTTCTTCCCCAGTCATAACTTAAACATTTCAGTCAATAAGCATGAACATGTGTATCAGTGCAGAAGAAAGTGCAGCTGGGTGTGTGGTTATTGTAAGTAGCAGAGGTAGTGGACAAGTGGTTAGTGTGCTTGGTTTCAGTGCAGAAGGTTCCCGATTCAAACTCCACCCCTGCCACATTTCTACATGTAATTTGGAGTTGCGTCAGGAAGGGCATGTGGCGTAAAACATGTGCCAAATCAACATGCAGATCCACCTTGGATCTGCTGTGGCGACCCCTAGGGTGCCTTAATTGAGAGAGTGGTGTCAACTGAGAACATGGCGCCATTTTGGTTCCAACTGTGCGGAACTACTGAATGAGCCTTTTATGTTTTCAACATTTCTTCAAATCATTTGACCACATACAGTAACACATCCAGGTACAAATACTATCAAAATAAATAGAAAAATAGCTAAGCTATCAAATTTACATAAATTTACAATTTATGATAATTTATTTAATTAATTTAAAGCCTGATTTATGCTTCTGCAGGCCTGTAACTCTGTGTCATGCAATGACGTGTGTGACAGTTAAGTTTTCTGTCTCTGGATTATGCTTTATTATGGATTAATTTGACCCTCAATAAGCTTTTCTTTCTGCAATCATCACCTTCAAATCAAAGGTAAGCTGTACAATTTCCTCTTTTACCGACTTCATGTTGTAAATATGCGGACTTTTGTGATCCATTCATCAGTGTGTGCACTGCAAATACTATTAAAATGTGAAATAGTGAAAGCAGAAAATTGTCAAATCACAGCCTTTTGTGTCTGACTTAAGAGGTGCATGTCCAGGCTGCGGGTCAGAGTCTGAGCACTTTGTGAAAAAAAAAAAAAAACGTCTGGCTTTTAATCGCAGAAATGACTCCGGTCCCACTTTTCTCAAATTGGCGAGTGTGAGAGCGCTGAACTTTAATTTGTACCTCTGTTACTGTGCGCGTCCAGACTGCTTGGGGTTTTTAATGGAAATACATTGCGATCGGACAAGACATTTTATCCAATGTGAGTGAAAAATCTGTTCTACAAAATCTGTTACATACGGTGTTTATTACATGGAAAACAATACAAAAGCTTTAGGACTTTTTGTGTCCAGTGACTACGAATATCTGGTTTATACGAGGTCTGTCCATAAAGTATAGGTCCTTTTAATTTTTTTCAAAAACTATATGGATTTCATTCATATGTTTTAACGTCAGACATGCTTGAACCCTCGTGCGCATGCGTGAGTTTTTCCACGCCTGTCGGTGACGTCATTCGCCTGTGAGCACTCCTTGTGGGAGGAGTCGTCCAGCCCCTCGTCGGAATTCCTTTGTCTGAGAAGTTGCTGAGAGATTGGCGCTTTGTTTGATCAAAATTTTTTCTAAACCTGTGAGACACATCGAAGTGGACATGGTTCGAAAAGTTAAGCTGGTTTTCAGTGAAAATTTTAACGTCTGAGAGATTTTGAGGTGATACTGTCGCTTTAAGGACTTCCCACGGAGCGAGACATCGTGCAGCACTCCCAGGCGTTGTCGTCAGCCTGTTTCAAGCTGAAAACCTCCACATTTCAGGCTCTATTGATCCAGGACGTCGTGAGAGAACAGAGAAGTTTCAGAAGAAGTCGGTTTCAGCATTTTATCCGGATATTCCACTGTTAAAGGAGATTTTTTTTAATGAAAGATGTGCGGGCGGATTGCAGCGTCGGCTCGCAGCCGCCGCGATGCTCCGCCACAGGAAAAACACCTCTGTTGGAAGCCTTAAGGACAAGTTGGAACATGTCCAGCTGTTAAACAATTTCTCATATACTCACTCCACTGAAAGCCATCAAAAGCCGCCTGGATTTTACAAATGGTTATCAACACGGAGGTGTTATTCCTGTGCCGCCGCACCGCGCCGGCTGCGTCCCGACGCGCGGACCCGTCCACACGTCTTTCATTAAAAAAAATCTCCTTTAACAGTGGAATATCCGGATAAAATGCTGAAACCGACTTCTTCTGAAACGTCTCTGTTCTCTCATGACGTCCTGGATCAATAGAGCCTGAAATGTGGAGGTTTTCAGCTTGAAACAGGCTGACGACGGCGCCTGGGAGTGCTGCACGACGTCTCGCTCCATGGGAAGTCCTTAAAGCGACAGTATCACCTCAAAATCTCTCATCAGACGTTAAAATTTTCACTTAATTTTTCGAACCGTGTCCACTTCGATGTGTCTCACAGGTTTAGAAAAAATTTTGATCAAACAAAGCGCCAGTCTCTCAGCAACTTCTCAGACAAAGGAATTCCGACGAGGGGCTGGACGACTCCTCCCACAAGGAGTGCTCACAGGCGAATGACGTCACCGACAGGCGTGGAAAAACTCACGCATGCGCACGAGGGTTCAAGCATGTCTGACGTAAAAACATATGAATGAAATCCATATAGTTTTTGAAAAAAATAAAAAGGACCTATACTTTATGGACAGACCTCGTACAATGATGATTTAGGTGAGTTTTACTTTACATGGGACTGAACAAAAGATTTATCTCTCAAAACATTGATGATGATGTCAGCTTCCATCTCACATGGCTGACTTTATTTTCCCAAATTTTTCTTCAGTTTAGATCTGAAGGGAATCTGTACAGATTGAAGCCCTTGTTGTGTCTAATTGTGCCTCCAAATGCACAGCAACCCGAGGGGGGGGGGGGCAGAAGGGGCTTACTATCACGGTTATTGTAAATGTGATGTAGTGGCTTTTTAAGCAAGCTAGTAGCGTGCTGTTGACGATTTCCTGTGTTTCTGGCTGTATTTGTTAAGTACGTTTTCTCTAAGGCAGTTTCCTTCCTCATTCTTTTTGGAGAGTTTATTTCTGTGGGTTCTCTTGGGGCCCTTGCCTGCAAAGACACAAGCTCATTTGTTCTGTGAATGTGGGTGTGTTTTAATGTTTAGTGTTTTTGTTTGATTTTTAAAGATGTGTGCATTTTTGGAGGACACATTTTCTCAGACATTGACCATAGACTGTGGCTGTCTGTCTTTTTAGGCAGCTTCACTTCATTATTAATGATCAGAAATGGAGCTGTGCTGTTTTTATGAAAATAGCTGCTAGGGATATAAATGTACATACACACACTCACAAGATTTTTTTTTTTATTATTATTATTTTTTGTCATACTCTTTCCTGCACCATGTTGCTGTGAGTGTTATACAAGCATTTTTTTTATTGTTGATTTTGTGGAATATATCAACTTTCCACATCCAAATGAACTGATTTGTAGTCTAGGCTGATTGTTTACCCATGAGATGGGCAGATGTATATTTCTATTTCTGTTATTCCTTATAACCTGCCACAGTGAGGAATGGATTCAGAGATCCTATATTATTGTAATTGTTTTTTAGTAGCATGTCTACTTAAAGACCTAATGTTGAAGCCTTTTACCTAGCCTTCCTTAGGAGGATCCCTGACACATAAAATAAATCTCTTTAGGCTGTCAGCAAACTACATAGTCACTCTGGTTTTGAGCCATTTAGACCTCCCAGACTGGGGGCTAACATTTATATCTGCATTATGTCAGGTTTTTTAGGAACTGCATATGAGTTGCTTTAAAGCAAAGCTGTGTTGTATTTTTAGAAAGCATTTGAGAGCTATGTTGTGTTTGTAAACATTAACATTTTAGTATGGTTTGGCTACCAGTCACAAACAGACAGATGGTTAATACTTTCCAGGTGTAACTCACACTTTTGCATTTATACTCTGTGCCTGTTGAGACTAAAGCAGAGATGAGAGGTGACTAACAGACAGATAGTGGTTTCTTTATCAAACAAACAAGCCTCATAATAAATTGAACATATTTAATCAGACTGCTACTCCTACCAACTTTATGTTACATATCAGGTGCTGGGTTTTCATTACAGATTTACACCAAAGTTAAAGGACATGTCGCACCAAAATCATAATAAATTTAGATTTAGACTGTTAGTAGGACTGAAACGATTAGTTGAGTAACTCAAATAATTCAATTACAAAAAATATTTGAGGCAAATTCTGTGCCTCAAAGCTTCGTTTACTGTTGTAGTACATATGCCAGGCCTGTGTGTGGTGCTGCAACACCCCCAGACAAAAAAAAAAAACAGGAGAGTAGAGCATAACAGCTAATCAAATTAGCAATGATAGCTACTGCTTTCCAACGTGACACTCAGAGTAAAATAAAGCCTTTTAAGAGAAAGAGGGTCCACGCTGATCATCTGGAATAGGCTTACTGTGCATTTAAAGCGAAGCAGTGTGTTTGTCCATTTTTAAAAAACACATGGTCCGCTGTACATGGGGAGTGACTTGACCCGGCAGCCGGCTGCTGTCTCTCTCTACTGGTGTGAGGGGCTGTCAGACTGAGCGAGTCACAGCTCCGTCCTCGACTACATTGACAAACATCAGAAGTCCACTATTTCTTCTGTGTTTCCCTCAGACTCGCACTGAGTGTTTCACTTTTTAATTTTAGCTTTCTCGAGGGATTCTCCGAATTTCTTTTTCATCCCTCTTGAGATGTGTGGCAATGTCATCACAAACTTCAGTGTGTGAGTTGCAGCTGTAATCCAAAGAAGAGGAGCATGGATTGAACATGTCATCAATTGAACTGTGCAGAAAATAAGAGACCAAGTGTGAAATATTTGGTATCAAATGTTAATTTGATGCTTCTGTTACAAGTCTGTAAATAACATTTTCAAATAAGTTCTCATTTCAAAAACTTGTGTACGATCAAAAAGTGGTAACATTTTATTGGCCCACCCTGTACATCAGAGATGACTTATTATTAGCACATTTGTGCAGAGACACTTACAATCATGAGTGCTTTTATGTTGTCTTGCTTACTGGGAGGTTAAAAAACGTGAGACATGTCCTTTAAGAGATACCTCCAGAATGTCTGCAAAACATTACAGAGAAATGACAGTGGTTCCATTCAGTGATGAAATGCAACTGCTGAGTTTTGTCCTCTTGTGAAAACTGTAATTCTAATAGTCATGACGATGGAAGGGCAAGTCCTGCTAAATATTGTCATGACAGCTCTTATAATGTTTAACAAGATCTCAGTCTCTGTCCCCACATACCACGTTATGTATTTTAGAATGTCGTATGATTCTTGCTGTTCATTATGTGACCTATAATAGCAGGGAAAGTGTTTCCATTGCAGTTTTGCTAAATAAGGCTTTTTCAAATTGCCTGAAAAACCACCTCAAGTGAGCCTAAAAAAGTTGCAGTTTTTCTAAATACACTTGTTTCAGTCAAGCGTAATTTAAATTTGCTACTTCAAATTCTTTGCGTACTGGAAACCTGCCTGCTGTCATCTGCAGTGGCAGACTATAGATGATTATGTCAAGGTACAACAGACTTACAGAGTTTTGCATAGCGTTCTATTAAGATAGGAAGTTCTAGCTCTGGTGGTTGTGTAAAAGCAACTTTTTGTAAGGTTATAGTTGAATTTCTTTCCATATTACACATTACGCATACTCACCTGATTAAAATGGAATGGCTCTCTGCACTTAGATAATCCATTGCTTGCTGCCTGTCTTTTCTCCTTGTTAAAGATGAAACAATATCTGGTTTGTTGTTATCACTGCTGCAAAACCTAAAACTTTTTTTATTCTGCTTCACTTTTTTAAATTTCCAGCTGATTCTGGACATACAAAAAGAATTAGTAGCTCTAGCGCCATAGTATCATTTGTAACACCACCTTTCTTACCACACTGCAGCACACTTGAGTAGCTCCTGAAATTAGCAGCTCGACGTACTGAATTCAGCACTTGTGTGAGATGGTGAGACTCAGTGCCGGGCCTTGGGACTCACATTTTCAATGCCGAGTGTGTCCCAGGACTCAGTGGCCAAAAATGCTAATGCAAACCCTGACGGAACATCCGGTTTACTGTCTGTTGCTTGCAGCCAACATACGAATGCAGGCATTAGACTCAGATAAAGTATGAGTGATGGTAAATGGACAATTTCAGACTCACATCTGCCATCTAAACAAAGCCATAAAAGATTACTTGCGTAATTGTAGCTCTTGGAATAATGTGTTTGTTTCATACTCTGTACACAGCTGTTATTATCATTGTATGAGTTGAAATATACAGTGCCATGATATACATGTGCCATACACATGCCAAGGCACTCTTGAGCTTTTATGCTTTTTAAGGTCACACACCCCCCCCCCCCATAAAAAAACAACAAAAATAAAATGGCTAAAAATATTTTTTTGAACTCACAGTAAATATTTATACAACATGTTATAAAATAAATAAAAGGGCAGAACAACGGAATGCACAAGTATGTGCACCCTTTGGTATGAATGAACATGAAGTAAGTATGAAATTATTCACAGCCACAGAAGCTTATAATTCCTTCAGAATTGTCATGAGCGTTGGTGGCTTCTCTCTTTCCCGTTTCACAGTCATTCAGTTTGACAGCTGCCTACTCCAGAGAGGTTTACCATATAGTACCATAGTGTTTCTGGTTTTTAATAATTCACGTAAATGAAGTCCAAGACATATTAATGACTCCTCCTATTGCTTATGTTCAACAAATTGGCTAGGAAAGTGATGATTTAGTTGCTTAAGGAGTTCATTCTTTTAGCAGTGTTTTCCAGTAGAATTCTCTCAAATATCAATTGGCTTTGATATTTTTATTTAATTTAGACTCTTGTTTTCCCTTTGATTTCAAAGGGCATAATTTAAGAAATGTTAAAATTAAGAAGCATTTTAAATTATCATGGTTGTTGTTGTTATTATTAGGGTTATTTATTTGATATGTGCTAAAAATTAAACAAAATAATAATTTTGTAAATGTGAGAGGGTGCCCAAACCTTTTCATACCACTGTTTGTTGCTGGCACTGCACGATACGTACTAAATTACTAAAAAAGTTTGTGCATCAAAGAGATGAAAGTCTACTGTTAAATTCAAACATTAGTAGGTAGAAATAAGACAGAAGCATAAGGAAGCATTTTTTTTTCCCCATCAAGAAAAGCAAGTGCGAGAGAGGCAGCTGTGAGTTGATGATAAGCTCCTGAAATGCATACATTTTCATGGCTGAGTCACTCCTACCAGTGCACACTATACTCCTGCTTTCTATTTTAAAAGAAACCTCCATCTTTCATACGCGTGGCCTGCCAAACCCCTAAACTGTTGAAGTGGAATGTCGTCTTGGATAAAGTCGTCTGTGCCATGAATAAAGGGCAGGAATACGTTAAATGTCCAAATCCTTTCACTTGCTACAGTTACCAGGTTTTTGTGATTGTTGAAGTGCTCAGCTTTGGAATGAAAAGGCTTGTTCCTTGCCGGAGTCTCATTTCACTCAGTATTATCATATTAAGGTGTGTCTGTTATCACAGTAGTGTTTTGGGCCCAATAGCTCCACATTATGGGCCTGATTTACTAAAGGTTTGTGTGCACAACACACATGCACAAACACCATAGCACTCAGTTTCCTAACAACACACTGAGGAATGCATCTTTCAAATGCATAAAGTAGTGCATCTTGTCCATTTAGTGAGTTTGCCTTCGTAAATATGCAGTTTGGGGTTTGTCCACCCAAATGTGCAGAATTGTGGGTGGGAACATGCAAATAGGTGAGGTCTGCACATGCAGCACAATTTATCGAGGCCAAAAAGAAATCAAGTGGGTGCTCATAGCATCTGTATTTTGCATGTTTGAGACCGTGGCGTTATCTTATTGTGCTTGACAAGCTGCTGTTCCGTTTGCTGAATAAAAAATGTAATCCACTGTATACATATATTTAAAGAGTTATCGGTTTACTTTGTGCCCGTGTCAACTTCATTCGTAACAGGTGGACTGCAGTGCATTTTTAGTGCAAATCATGATCATTCTTTTACTGATGTCACACAAATAAACATGCACATTTTGGGGCCTGTGTGGGACAATGCACAGCTGTCTGTGCACGCTGCTGTGTGTGTTATATCAGTGGGACAATGCACAAAAAACTGTCCGTTCATCCGCTGCCCAGTGGTGGCATGTTCCATCAGCACAGTTGTCTGTGTTCCACCGACACAGCATAATTATCAACTAGTTTGCTTAAATTCTGTGGATGAAGCAATAATTAGTAAGTCCCTTCGGCTGCTCCCTTGGATCTGCATGTTGATTTGGCACAAGTTTTACGTTGGGTGCCCTTTCTGTGCAACGCCACATTACATGGAGAAATGTGGCAGGGGTGGGGCTTAAATTGCCAGTATTTGAACATGCTCAGTTATGTGGCAGAGATTGTGTTTAAGGAAGCATACCACCAAGTGGCTGACTGAATTCCATTTTGTACTTAAGGGCATTAACACATGCAAAATCTTAATTTACATACTGCTGTCTATGTCACATTACCACCCAGTATCAATTGCGCAGTTAGTCTTATTAAATTAAGGTGCCTTGTAGGGCTGGGCGATATGACTTAAAATTCATATCACGATATAAATTGAATCCCTTGATGGTAATGATACATATCACAATATAAAGTTAAGTGTAAAAGTTATAATGGAAGTGTTTCTGAATGGGTCATATAGTCCCTTTGCAAAGCTAATGTGATTAAAATAAACAAAGGAATAAATAAACAACAACAACAAACAAAAACATATAATTAGTTTTGAGCGCCTGATTCTCTGACTTGTTAGACATGTATTTTTGTGCATTGGAAAAATCTCATTTCGCCATTCCTGCCTCTGTCCAGCAGGAGGCAATGTTAGTTTGGCTGCTTTTGGAGGTGGTTTGTCCAGAAAGACCTCAGAGACCCCACCACATGGGTTGATGATCTTGATTGGCTTATGCTATGGGGTTCCACCAATAATAGAGTGGAAGGCGTGTTTTTTTTATTATTATTTTTTTCTCTGCTCTCCTGCCCCGAGACGGAACTCTGAGTGTAGTTGAATGAGGAAATGTGAGACTGTGTACTGCGGCTTTTTGCAAATATGCGCACCAAATTTGACCATAAAATTCACAAAATATTGCAGAAATTATTATTCAGGTTATAGCAGGCCTATTAACATCATTTAAAAACTTGTATAAACCTCGAAGCGTGCACGTTTAAAACACATTCAAACAGAGACTGTGTCTGGTGAATTTAATGGGAGAACTGCTTAATTCTGTCATGTGACTTTTACATGACCGAATTCAGTCAGGCGACTCCAGAGGGTTAAAATAGCTTACAATTTTACACTCTTACAAGGAGAAGTTTCAATCTACTGAGGTGGAGCTGGAGCCTGTGACCACAGCACTGACTGCAGCCTTTTCCAGTCGTTCAGAGTCACTGAGGAAGATACGATGACATCATCAACAAGCATTACCGCGATTGGGGGGTGGAGTCTAAATCTCTACCGTTGGCCAAATTTATACTGGTGATACGGTTATATCGTGTATACCACCCACCCCTAGTGGATTGACACTTGCACAAATTTGATTCTTGAGAGTAAACTGTGAACAAAGAAAATATAGAAATGTTCAAAATCTCTGGCATGCATTATGTGAGCTTTACGTGAACATTGCACTAGGCCTGTGCAGTTTAGGCGGTTTAATTGGTGCATGGTATGGCCGATGGTAGAGATTTGGACTCCACCGACTAATTGCAATAAGGGCCGCAGAGTTTTCAATCCAGGAAAACTCCTCTGTGAAGCGGCTGTGTGTGTGTGTGTGTGTGTGTGTGTGTGTGTGAACCAGTTTGCTGCAGTGGAGAGGGTGCTCTGAGATGAGGTGATTCTCACTGCTGTTCATGTAAGTTTGTGAGTCGCCGGATGCACTGGGGGCAGGTGGGGGCTCCGGCGCAACCTGAATCAAACATATGAGAAAGCAGCACATTGAATAATGCAATGATTCTTTTTTAACCGGAGCAGAAAGACAAAATCAGCCAGGTAACATCAGTTTACCCAGACTGACTTCAAATATGAGTAAATTAAGTGTTTTTTCTAAAATGTTTTGGTGGTTTTGTGTTAAGTTTTGTAAATGATTAAGTGACCGTCCTGAAAGCGCTTCATGTATTCAGAGCGCGTGTGCCATTACAATATAAATATTACAAATAATTACCTTCTAGACTATCCATAATGCGTTCTCCATGTCATGAAGCGCACAAGAGAGGGGCAAAAAAATGCAGCACCTGTAGAAAATTCCTCTGATTCCGGAAGCGATTCGTTGTGGTTTCATCAGTGAAATTCTGAGAGCAAATGATTAATCTGTTACAAAATAATTATTTTATATAATGCAGTGTCCAGCAGCACAAAGTGCAGCATCCTGTGGAACACAGCGGATCGCGTTGGCATGATGAATTGCACGGCAGTGCAGTGGTTAAATGTGTGCAAGTGTCAAGGTGCAGAACTGTCTACCCCACTCGCAAACGTTTGGATTATCTATGCAATTTAGCACTTGTTATCTGGAATTTTAGTAAATCAGGACCTATATGTCTAAATTTACCTCTGGTTGTCTGGCCTTATTTATTTCCTAGAATCATTAAAAGAGAAGAGAATAGTGGAAATACTATTAACCACTGCTTTATTTAAAAAATCATTTAAAATCACCTTAAACTAGAGGGACTCATTCAGCGGCACTACAGAGTGGAACATTTAATCATATAGGCTTTAAGATTAATTGGTGTTACACTCAATCTGTTTCAGGTGACAGATATTATCAGCCCCAATACCAGACATCACATGGCATCTAAAGCTGCTTTCTTGAAGCAAATCTGATCATGCTGATTTCTCGCTCATTACATTTTTGTGCTCTCCATCACCTCTTCTCCCTCTGACACACGCACACAAGGAAAGACGTGCTCTGCATTGTCAAATGACAATTTGCTGTGAACTTCAGGGTAACGACAAAGCAGTTACGGATCACATCTATGTTTGGGCTCTTATTTGCCTCATTCCCATTTTCCAGAGGCAAAGGATGAGCTGAATGGTATTCCTCAGTTTTCAAACTAACTGCTGTTACTTCTGGTATCTGCTTATTCTTCTGGTATCTGCTTATTCTTTTTTTTTACTGTCATCTGTTTAAATTGCTATTGACATTTGCACTTATCCTTGAAACATGGTGACTTTGCCATCAAATATATTTTCTTAAATGCAAACATGCCTGTTTACTGTGCCCATTTAATATGGCGGTGACCAAAATCCTGGTGGACCTTGTCCATCAACATAAACGTCATGTGGCAATCAGATACTGTACTTTACAAGCTCAATTTTAGTTGTTGAACATGTTTCTATAGCGGTGTGTTCTGAATGACCATTTATTTGTCTTTCTCGTCCAATACTTTGAACCTTCTTGCTGGATTGATAGTCAGCATCTCATGGTCGAGGCTCTGCTCTGCCTTAGGTGCTATTCCACTGCTGGGTCTTCATCCAGAGTACTGTTATTATAGATCTTTTATTTAGTAGTTCAAGCTGCAGCTTTAGATTCTCTCTGTGTGTGTGTGTGTGTGTGTGTGTGTGTGTGTGTGTGTGTGTGTGTGTGTGTGTGTGTGTGTGTGTGTGTGTGTGTGTGTGTGTGTGTGTGTGTGTGTGTGTGTGTGTGTTTTTCTCCAGGCTGCAGTGATCCTGGTCTTGTATCAAAATATACAGCAGGGTATGTAGGAGTGACATAGATACAGCTCAAGGGAGGTTGAACTCCTCTTAGTCCCGTTCAACTACTAATTATCAGTTATAAAATGTCAGTTTTTATTTTCTTGTCTTTACATGCGTTTTCTGTTTGTTGACCACACACGCCAAGCGTTGGAAAAAAAGAGTATTTAAGTACTTGACAGAGCTCACGAATACAACACCAAGACTCCCAGAAATATTGATAAGGATGTAGTTGTCTTTATTCAAATTGGTGTTTTCAATGCAAGTTTGTCTGACATAATAAACATGAACAGATTCTTGTCCATGACTAAATTTTGTGATAGGGTACATTCTATGGTGTTGTGTACCATTGTGTTGGTCCAGCTGACTACCTGTGTGAGATTAAATATAGACACCAACCAGGAACCATTTTCCTCTGTGGAATTCGGGTGCTACAGCCAGTAAACGAAAATTGGAAAGCTAGGGGTTCTAGCTCATTTTCCTGAACTATGTTAACAATAAAAGCATTTTAATCAAAGCAGCAACAGTTCTGAAATAAAAAGTTTAAGGCTAGAGTGTCTTTTGTGGACCACTGATCTTGGCAAATGTAGTTCAGCTACAAACAGACTTTATGGATGTCTCATGGGAAGTTAACAAGTACTACGTCGCATTCCACGATGAAGAATAAACTTTAGATATCTGGTTGACTTGAGAATCATCATCAACTGAAGTGGTGATGAAAAGTACCTGATATGGAATTGTTTCAGCCCTGGTCCCACAAGGATTAGAACATATGAATTTATTAGGGGCGTTTATGCTGTTGAACAATAATTTACAATGATTTCCAACTTAAAGATGCAATATTATAGTATCACAAGTATTCACAAAACAAAATAATAAAACTTATCTGTATCTCTTCTGACTACTGAGACAGAGCCAATTAAAATACTTGATATTTTGTCAATTTAGTGAAAATGAACATTTTGCCATTTTTAAACCTCTATTTCTCAGTGAAGAACATTTCTTCTTGAAGGAATTCTACACAATGTCGCAAAGACTGTACCTTTCAACTCGTTCCAGAAAGGGCCGAGAGGATGCAGAGTTTCTTTGAAACCACCCACTCCACCATGTGATTTCACTGATTTACTGATTCCATCTGCTCAAAGTGATGTTAATCAGTGAAATCACCTGGCGGCGTGGGTGGAATGAGTTGAAGACCTCTGCTTTAGGGTGACACGTACATTTGTAAAAACTGTTTTACCCAGTTTTAGTGTTTTAGTGAATTCTCTTGCCTCAGGGAGATGTCCTAGAGGGCTGTTGCTCTTCAGATTTTATGTTTGTGAGGATAAGCACCCAGAAAAAAAATGGCAGTGTTCCTGGACTCATAGATACCATTCTACAAGACTGAAATCCTTATATTATACTAAATTTACATTTGAGGATCAACATTTAAGGTCTTACAAAACCTGAAGGACCCCTTTGTGCTCACTGAAAACTATACTTGCTAAATCTATGTATTGGTGGAGGCGCCAGAAAAATATATAGCACACTCGGGTCTATAGTTTTTGAAGTTCTATAGCTCTCAATTTGGCAAGTGTGCAAACTTTGGTGCCCTGAAACATCATATGGGACAGTTAGTAAAGTCCTACTTTTTACACAGAAATTCCCTATATACCTCGACTCTATAGAGGCATAGTATCATCCCAGTTTGGTCTTTCTTTCATGCTTCAATCAAATATACAAGTCAGGTTCATTTTCTGTATAATTTAATAAAATGTCTTGAAAGTTAATATGCAAAAAAAAGTTCTTTTCACCAAAACACGTAACATTGTTTACTGACATCTTCAACTCTAGAACAAAGAACAACACTCATATCTATACTAGTCTTGGGATTTAAATAATCATTTAAGTTTTGATAGCCAAGCTGTACTATATCCATGAGCTCTGTTCTTCATAGTTATTTGATTATCATTAATATGCCACTTTATTCTAGTCTGTATTATCCATCCCATGAACAAGCAATTTAACATCCGTGTTAAGAAAACACTTCTTGTGTTTGATGATAGGAAGACACCTGAAGCAGACCAGACTCAGTGGAGTGACCATCTACTGTGACCACACTAATGACATAGGACAAAAGCACAACACAGAATTGTCAGAGCATGCAATGACAGAAATGATGCTTCTCAGCAACCATAGTCGTGTTCATAGTCATGAATGGTGAAGATTAGAGTCCCAATAAAATAGTCTGTATTAGTAAGTCAGTAATTGCATGTAAATGCTGTCATTGAAATAGGACATTACCCAGGCTTAGTTCTGTGGTTACTTTCTCTTATGGTTTTGACTTTTGAGGTGTTCTCTACTGTGGCCCCCAGTCACCTCCCAAGGTCATTTTTTGCTCACCTGGTGCGTAGGTCCAGTGCGCTTATTTCATGGGTCGCCTGTTCGTCGGTGGCAGCGGCAACGTATGTAAAATTCTTCTTCTCAGAAACCACTGAACAAGTAAAGCTGAAACTTCAGCAAGCATAAAACTGTATCCCACAGGTTTTGCGAAATTTTCCATTTTGACCTTGATATGACCCCTGGACTGTGATCACACCCACTTTTACAGTTGCAACTAGGGCTGCAGCTATCGATTATTTTAGTAATCGAGTATTCTATCGATTTATTCTGGTGATTAATTGAGTAATCAGATAAAAAGTAGTCCAGGTCTCTCCCTAAGCAATGGCACAATGTCACTGTGCCAAAGTGTTGGCATTTTGCTGAAATGGCAATGGGATGTGGCTTTGTTTTGTTTTCTCCGACTTGTAAAATGTAACCATTTTTGTTTTGTTTTTTGTTTGTTTTTAATAAAGGTTGATGGACTGGGTCCCTGCGTGATATTTTTTTTTAATCCCTCTTTCTCTGCAATTCAGCAGATGCATTTCAGCTGGAGGTTGAACATGCAAGCCTCACAGACAGTTTTTTTTTATTATTATTATTTTATTTAAGTTACCGTGTTTGTGTTGTGTGTTGCCCAAAAAAGCAAAAATTAAAAAGTCAAACACTCAGTGTGAGCCTGAGGGAAACACAGAAGAAAGAGTGGACTTCTGCTGTTTGTCAATGTAGTCGGGGACAGAGCTGTGACTCGCCCGGTCTGACAGCTCCTCACACTGGGCAGAGACAGCAGCCGGCCACCGGGTCAATAGTCCCTCCCCACGTAGAGCAGACCGTGTGTTTTTTTAAAATACACAGACACACTGCTTCGCTTTAAATGCACAGTAAGTCTATTTCAGATGATCAGCGTGGACCATCTTTCTCTTAAAAGGCTTTATTTTTACTCTGTGTCACGTTAGAAAGCGGTAGGTATCGTTGCTAATTTCATTAGCTGTTATGCTCCAGTCGTCTTCTGTTTGTTTGTTTTTTTTTCCCCTGCGGACGTTGCAGCGGCACACACAGGCCTGGCATATGTACTACAATGTTAAACGAAGCTTCGAGGCACAGAATTTGCCTCGAACATTTTTTGTAATCGAATTACTCGAGTTACTCGATTAATCGTTTCAGCCCTAGTTGCAACTTTAAACATCATCTTCTCCAAACTACTGAATCAGTGGAGCTGAAATTTGGTGTGTGTGTCCCTACCCATGAGCACCACCAATGTTTATTTAAGGTTTTCTGATCTGATTTCAAATATGGCTGCTATGGCGGCCATATTGAAAATACTAGGGCTGAAATGATTAATCGAGTAACTCGAGTAATTCGATTACAAAAAATGTTCGAGGCAAATTCTGTGCCTCGAAGCTTCGTTTAACGTCGACTTACTGTGCATTTAAAGCGAAGCAGTGTGTTTGTGTATTTTTAAAAAACACACGGTCTGCTCTACGTGGGACTATTGACCTGGTGGCCGGCTGCTGTCTCTGCCCAGTGTGAGGGGCTGTCAGACCGGGTGAGTCACAGCTCTGTCCCCGACTACATTGACAAACAGCAGAAGTCCACTCTTTCTTCTGTGTTTCCCTCAGGCTCACACTGAGTGTTTGACTTTTTAATTTTTGCTTTTTTTTGGGCGACACACAACACAAACACGGTAACTTAAATAAAATAATAATAATAATAATAATAAAAAACTGTCTGTGAGGCTTGCATGTTCAACCTCCAGCTGAAATGCAACTGCTGAATTGCAGAGAAAGAAGGATTAAAAAAAATATCACGCAGGGACCCAGTCCATCCATCAACCTTTATTAAAAACAAACAAAAAAACAAAACTTAAAAATTGTTACATTTTACAAGTTGGAGAAAACAAAACAGAAAGCCACATCCCATTGCCATTTCAGCAAAATGCCAACACTTTGGTGCAGTGACATTGTGCCATTGCTTAGGGAGATACCTGGACTATTGATGTTGTTTAAAAAGGCAGAAGTATTTTTTTTTATCCGATTAATCGCCAGAATAATCGATAGAATACTCGATTACTAAAATAATCGATAGCTGCAGCCCTAGAAAATACCACCTAGAACCATTAGTCAGCAGTTTTTAAAGATATTGAGTTGAAATTTGGTACATGTAGCTCCAAAACATATATGGGTTTTTACAATTTTTTTTTATTTATTTATTTATTTTTTTTATTTTGCCCTTGATACGACCTTTGGAATTTGGCCATGCACACTTTTCTAGCAGAAGTTATGTCTTGTATCATCCAGATGAGCTATGGTGCCGCAGCACTATTTTATTCTTTATTGTTTGTCAGATACCTGTCTAACAGATAAACTGATACTGAGCGCTGTGTGTGTGTGTGTGTGTGTGTGTGTGTGTGTGTGTACACACAACTGCCTCCAACAGGTTAATTGACAACACTGCCAATAATGTTCACTGTGTGTTTAATTTACTGATTAAGGTCCTGGGTGACACACCACTGAGCTGAGAGATGGCTAAAGCAGAGGAAGAGGAGATGAGTTGCTGGTTAAACAGCATTTAAAACAAGCACACACTCCAGGTTTTTTTTTTTTTTTCTCCCCCGCATGTGTCCATGAGACTAAAGTGAATTATCAACAAAATTCTCAGACATTCCTTTAATCAAGTTGTAGTTGGTGTTAATTTCTTCTCTCTCTTCTGCTTTTCTGTGAGATTCTGGTGATCGTCAGTCTCCTCCCATGTGTGTTTCTTACAAAATCAGCCTTTTCTGCCGGGGTGGACAGCTAGACAAATGATTGTCGTTCATACAAGGCAGGGGGTAATTTTTAGGTGAGCGCAGCGCTTCAGAAAAGACTTGCCATACTGAAATTAGTGGTTGTCAAATGCTGCATGTCTCCGCTGATGGCCCAGCACACCCTCCTTATGTTAATGTGGCATTTCAGCAAGAAGAAATGGAATCTGAAGGAGGCGGGGTAGTGTTGTTGGGTAGGATTACTTCGACAAGCTTCGCGCTCTCTTTGTTTTTTTCTTTTAAATATTTTTAACAGAAAACATATTCAGATGTACTGAACTATTTTGTAAGCTTGGTATAGAACTGATTTTGTAACTTACAGAATTATAGATCATATATACTTATCACTTGGGGCTCCTATACACATCCTTAGCCCACCAGTGGTCTGTTAAATAGCAATTCCATGTGTGGTGATGTTGCCTGGAAGACACATAGAAGGCCAATAAAATACCCTGACCCATAATAAGTAGATGTTTTTTTTTTTTTCCACAATATGGCACTTGTTGAAATTTTATTATTTTCCACACCGGATAAGCAAACTGACAGATGTGTACATCAACATTTGGAGAGATGAAGTTCACAAGGTCTTACAAGCTTGAATGCACAGACCATCATGCCTCTGTTTAAGGGTTCTATTGAAAGCACAGTCAACATCAATTGAAAATGATTACCTGTTTACCACAGAGCTTACAATTTTACCTTTTTGTTTGTTTTGTTTGTTTGTTTGTTTTAAAGACTACAAAATAACCATACTACAAAAAGGTTATGTCACAGGATTTAACCTATCTTAGATTTGAAACCTTTGCATTTTTGAAGATAGATGCAGGACTGAGATGACACACTTGTCTCTCGATTCATAGTTGAGCTAAATTTATATAGTGCTAAAACACAATACAAGTTTGCCCACATAAGTAAGGTTTAACCTTGCCCATACCATGAGGAAGCATACTGGCGACAGGGATCGGAGGAAAAAATGCATATATTTGATTATAGAAAGATACCTCGGGCAGACAAATGCCAAACAAAAAGAAACAACTGAAATAAAACAAAAGAACCACAAGGAATTGTCAAACATGCATAAACTGAAATTACTTTGCGTACCTCAGTGCAGATTTGATACACACTGCGATTTTACAAATACTGTGATTTTATAATATAATCTATTGCGATACAGCGCATCCAGAAAGTATTCACAGCGTGTCGCTTTTTCCCCATTTTCTGTTACAACCTTATTCCAAAAAGGATCAGATTCATTTTTTTCCCTCAAAATTCTAAACCTAATACCCCATAATGACAATGAGATTTTTTGCAAATTTATAACTCTTGTCTGATGAGACAAAGATTGAACACTGTGAATGCCAGTTATGTTTGAAGGAAACCAGGCACTATCCCTACAGTAATGCATGATGGTGGCAGGAACTGGGATACTAGCCATGATTGAGGGAAAGATGAATGGAAATAGTGAATCGTGCTGTGAATACTTTCTGGATGCACTGTATGCCTGCTATATATATATATATATATATATACCATATTTTCCGCACCATAAGGCGCACCTAAAAGCCTTAAATTTTCACAAAAATCGGTCGTGAACCCTATAATCCGGTGCGCCTTATGTGCGCACTGAATTCCAAAATCTGTAAAAACGACCGACGTTGTCTTTGACCGTCGGAATATCGGACCATTTCCCGCTGACACAGGGACGTAATATGTAAAGTACGTACGCTGGCAGCAAAGAGTACGTACCCTGGCAGCGATAAACCAATCGGAGAACATTACATAATAAAGTACGGACGCTGCCAGCGATAAACCAGTCAGAGAAGAGTCCGTGAGTCCGTGGTACGTACACTTACCTCCGCCACTCCTCTGGTAGTTATACTACAGGTATCCTGCAAAACACCATTTGTTAGTCTAAGGACCCCCGAAAATGGCGCCAGCGAAGAGACATGCTTACGAGGCACAATTCAAACTGCAGGCTATCAGTTACGCGGTTGTTCATGGGAATAGAGCAGCTGCGAGAGAATTCAAGATCAATGAATCGATGATACGTAAGTGGAGGAAACAAGAAAATGAACTGCGTCAAGTTAAAAAGACCAAACGGAGTTTCCGCGGAAACAAAGCGAGGTGGCCACAGTTGGAAGACCAACTCGAGCAATGGGTCATCGAACAAAGAACAGCCGGGAGAAGCGTCACCATTTGGCTGAAGGCAAAAACAATAGCACAAGACATGAGCATCGAAAACTTTGACGGAGGTCCGTCTTGGTGCTTTTGTTTTATGAAAAGGCGCCAGCTCTCTATCCGCGTGAGGACTACCGTGGCGCAAACAATTCCCAGCGGATTACAAAGAAAAGCTGGCCATCTTCTGCACCTACAAGATTACTGAAAAAAAGATCCAGCCCAACCACATCACCAACATGGACGAGGTCCCGCTCACCTTTGACATCCCCATGAACCATACTGTGGAGAAGAAGGGAACCAGCACGGTATCCATACGCACCACAGGTCATGAGAAGTCGGCTTTCACTGTTGTTCTTGGTTGCCATGGTAACGGAGAGAAACTACCACCTATGGTAATTTTTAAAAGGAAGACGCTGCCAAAAGAAACATTTCCAGCCGGAGTCGTTAAGGCCAATTAAAAGGGCTGGATGGACGAGGAGAAAATGAGTGAGTGGCTGAGAGAAGTGTATGTAAAGAGACCGGATGGTTTTTTTCCACGCATCACCGTCCCTGCTGATCTGCGACTCCATGCGCGCCCATCTCACCGCTACTGTAAAAAACCACATCAAGAAAACTAATTCGGAGCTTGCCATCATTCCGGGAGGACTAACCAAAGAACTCCAACTGCTGGACATTGGTGTAAACAGAGCATTCAAAGTGAAATTGCGAGCGGCTTGGGAGTGATGGATGACAGACGACGAACACACCTTCACTAAGACGGGGAGGCAGCGCCGGGAGAGTTACGCCACCATATGTGAATGGATTGTGGATGCCTGGGCTCAGGTTTCTGCTTTAACTGTTGTCCGAGCTTTTGCGAAAGCTGGCATCATTGCTGAACAGCCACCTGGCAATGAGACTGACTCCGACGATGATAAGAGGGAAGATGAGTGGGAACCTGGTGTGTTTGATGGCAGACTTGCCCAGCTGTTCAATTCAGACACAGAAGATGAGGACTTCGATGGATTTGTGACAGAACCATAATAAAAAATAATGTGAGTAACATATTGTTAAATACCGGTAGTTCAGAGTTGTTAAAAAGTTCAAATAAACTCACTGTTTTGCTTCCGTGACAATAGTAGATACTAGAATAAAGTTCAAATAAACTCACTGTTTTGCTTCCGTGACCTTTTTTTTGTAGACTGTATGTTTTACCGTGCGCGATTTTGTAAGGGTTAAGTACCCGCTAATTGAGGCCGCGCCTTATAATCCGGTGCGCCTTATGGTGCAGAAAATATGGTATATATTAAACATACTGCGTATTTGGTTAATAAATAAAATGTTTTCAAGTACATATATATATATATATATATATATATATATATATATATATATATATATATATATATATATAATATAACACTTGGTCACCTTTTTTATAGTATCTATTATGTTGATAACATTGATAATGTATGTGTTTGCATATGCCTAATGTCTGTCTGCCCTGTCACAGAACAGGGGGTTTAAAATGAAACCTAGTAAATTTTGTGCTTTTCAAATATTGTCTGTAGCCCTTTTGGATATGTTCTTGTTGGCTTACTGAGACACCCCACTACAGCACCCCCAACCCAAATCCTCTTCCCACGGCCATGCTTGCATCTGCTTGCAGTGGGGATGATGTCACCTAACCTAATAGAGTTGGCCTACAATAAATTCATTTCACCTCCCACTACTGACAAAAGCTGTAACTTATTTCCACCTAATCTATTTACTCAAAACATAAAATGAAGCAAATTTATTTCAATTATATTGATTCTGGAATTTAAAAATAAAATTTTTATATCGTAGAGACACATGTTGCAATACTTAAGAGATTTAGCGACTTGTGTTTTATTTTCTAGCTGGACACATTGGTAACATTTGAAGTCTTGAAGTGATCCACAACATGACTGGTGGAGTTTTGTTTAGTCTTGTCATATAACCCCAATGCTGTCTTCTCTTTACCGGCTTCCTGTCCACACAAGGGTGCATTTCAAGGCTTTAGAAATAAGAGAAACGGGCAAACTCATTTTAAGGTGTAGTAATTTTCATCATGCTTGTGATGATGAGCTCATTCCCTGCAACTAGCCAAGACATGTTCAGCAGGTGGGAGACAGGTTGCATTTATTACGTAAGCAAAACAAAGTTTCACTGTGGATTGATCTGGTGCATTAAAGTTAACCAGGGTGTAATCAGTTTCTGGTTATTATATGCTGTTTTGTCAGTTTGGAGATACAGTGTTAAGACATTAGAAGGATGAATTCATGGAGTTACCTCTTCACTCACTGCATTTTACAGCAAACATGCCTGGGCTTTTTGGACGTCTAGTAAAACATGTAGTGATTGTGCTCCTCTTTATCACGCTGAAGGTACTGAGCCTTATGTGCCAGCTCATGCCCTACAGTCTCAGGGTGATGACCTGTTTTTGTGTGTGTGTGTGTGTGTGTGTGTGTGCGAGCGAGCGAGCGAGCGCGCTCAGGGTGAAGTAGTAGTCAGTAGGTTTGTTCATTAGTATCCAACTTTATGGAATAATTAATCCATTATCAGGCAAAGTGGATGTGTTTAACTCAACGGTTACATGTTTGTTTGTTTTTTCAATACTTAATTCATTAATTAGTTTCAATTTTTGTTTTACTCTTCTTATGGTGATTCTTAGTGTGTTGTTTGTGTTGACTGTATGTTTTAAATTTATGTGTGACTGTATGCTTTAAATTTGTGGTTGTAAAGTCTGTTTTCATTTTTAAAGCACTTTGTATATCTTTCAGAGAGTGCTTTGTGATCTAATTTGACTTTATTTGTAACGTAGAAGCTTTTTTCAGTTTGGACAAACAAGAAACTTTTACCTTTTCTGTTTACAGAGGACAGAGTTCGGTGTCCGTGCTGTTTGTACAAAGCACCCACAGTCCACAGGATGAACCATATTGGTGTTAAATATTCTGTATTTGCTGATGGCATGTCTTTTTCCATTGCAATTTGTATCTGAAAACAAAACAGAAAATCTGAGAGAATCAGCTTATTTTGCAGTACTTGCACTTTTTAATACATTGCAAGATGTGGCCTTTAGTTTGGTCTGAGTGCCCCTCTACGTTCTGTTTTTGTTTACTTCCATTACTGTTTTTTGCTGTGTCAGTCTCATCCAGCTGTAAAATAAACATGTTTGTGGCGTTTTGCCATACACAAGGTGCGGCCCAAACAAAATGGACTGAGTATGTGTCAAACTAAATAAAGAAAACCCATCTATGTAAGCTCAGGGGTGCTTGGATGACACCTTCCCTGTATGTTTTCTCACTGTCCCTGCACAACCCATAACATTCTAACTCTTCAGCCCATCAACAGCTTGGAAACACCAGAGTAAAATAATCAGGTGTGAATAGAGCAGGTAGACAGTCCCGTCAGGAGCAGGTTTGGGCATCCCTGCGTTAGGGATTTAAATTACAGTTTTTAATATTAATGCAGCTGTTTTCCTTGTTGATAGATGCATAGTTTGATGGTATGGTCCCTACATGTTGTCTTCATGTTTTTGCAATGCAGAAGTGTCAGAATAACATGGCAGCACGGAAAAAGAGGAATTGATCATGTCCGAAGAACACAATTCTGATGGCTTGAAAGATTTGGAACAGGTTCATGGATCACTGACTGGATGTAGACTGATGTAATGTGTCTAAGCCTTGATGCTGTTATGATGAATTCTTAATTCTGGGAGTGTCTGTGTGCACGTCAGTCTAGTGAGCTCATGCGGTTTGGAATGTAGTCACTCTGGACCGAGCCTCCTGTCTTTTATTTATTTATTTTTTGTCAGTCCTGTCTTCTATCAGGAACTGATAGAAGACTCTACCACACAATTGACAGATGTGTGTATGTTTGTCTGTCCATGAACCATTAATCACTAGCAGTTGGTTTGTCATGTGTGTATAAGCAAATTGTTTGTTATAACATACGTTTGGCCCTCATTCCATGTTGGTGTCACTGTGGGCGTGAGGTGTGGAGACCAGGCATATATCACTATAGCATCTGTAGCCACGTGTCATATTCCCCAGTGAGAGTTTAAAATAAAATTTTCAAACTCCCTGAAATTCACAGGAAGAATAAAAAAAACACCCCAACATGGTCACACCATTCCTCTTGGTTTCACTAACCCCGCCATCATGTGGTTTATGGCTTTCATATCCTTGAGTCAGGACATGACTGTTTCTTCAGTCTGTCTGGAGTGTCTGATTGTTTTTGCTTTAGCGGTGATATGACTGTACTTGGCATGATTACTAATGTGTAAAAGCACAAATAATGGCTAAAGTTTGCGTCCCCCGTTAATGGATGTTAGAACTGTAGCCGACAATCCTCACCAGTTCTGCCACAGTGACATCCCTACACACACACACTGTATCAACAAGATGAATGAATCCTTTCTCTCCTTCCCCACAGCCCTGCATTCCTGTGCTGTGGGTGTGTGTGTGTGCGTGTGTGTGTGATTGAGAGCTTAGTGTGTATGTGAGAAATTTGGAGAAAAAGTCTTTGCTGGCAGTATGTATGAGTGTGAGAGGGCCATTAATTTTATCTGACAGAGGGATCAGATCTGAAGGCATATTATCTGAGGATGAGCGATTCTGTGCATTCTGGCTTTCCACTTGCCCCAACACTCATTCAGGCTTCTATATCAGCCGCTGGGGACAAGGTGATCTCAGCTGTGCTCAACTTTCGTCCCCATTTAAATAGTTAGATGCACATATTTAGATTTTACTGAAAGTAAATTCTTAAAATGTATTAGTTTCTCTGTGATTAGCAGGGTATGCATCAGATTAATGAAGTCAGTCAGATTTTTTAAAATTTTTTTTGTGTGAATTTAGACTGTGGGCAGCAGTGGTGCTGTGTGAAGTTGTGTGTTACTTGCAGGAAAAGCATACCGTTGGTGTAGAATCTATTACAAATGTGTATCAAATCAAATTTTTTTTTTTTAGTATTGATTATTTATTTATTTTTTGATAGCCTCAAAGCCTTGTTGCTCACTCTGGGGTCCTGGTAGGCGCTCGAGCCCACTGTTGGTTGTATTTCAGGTTATTCATCATGTCCTGTTGTCAAATATTGATGTGCACAAGGGCAAGCATGCATATATTGAGACAATAGATTTGACTTCCCATACTATACCTGTCACAATACTAAGTTGCTGGTTTGATACATATCACAATACTTGAGAAATGTTATGCAACATGATATATTACATATATATATCATCATATATAACATGATGTAATATATTGTGATTTGTTTGCTTTTTTGTAAGATGAAACTATTGAAAAAAAGTTTAACAACTTTAAGATGTTTTAAAATACATATCGCATTTGAAATCCTCCCCACCCCACAAGAACCATACTACATATTTGATAATTAAAACTCTTTTGATGTAAACTGCCTGCCTGCCAATGTGTCTTCACTTCAGATTTGGGTGAGTGAAAAGTGATTAAAAAATACTGGCTGGGCAATGTCTGATTAATTGGTATATCATGATATGTGCCCCATCACATCGTGGCTCACAAACAGTCAGTACATCTCAACCATTAAACACACCATTAAAGACTCGCCCCATCCATAATTTTTGCACTTTCTGGCTGCTGCTGCTCCTTTAAGTAAGTAATCGTCAGTGCTCAGTTTATCTCTGGGGAAATCTCTTGTGATCTGCCATTATTTTTTTCTTATGCCTGTGTGAAACGGGGATGATGTAATATGTTACACCCCCTGCTGAATGGAAGTGGTACTACATGTCCACCTCATTTCCACCAGCAATTGATTTTGAATTATGTCAAGTCTGGACTTTAAACTCAATTCTCATATTATAAAATTAAATACTGCAGTATTGTGAGTATCTTATTGTTTTTATTATTTATTTATTTTGAATGACCTCACCCCTATTATAGGCATTATATATGTCAGAAATTTTTATTGTCTTTGTTTCAGGAAGATGCAAAACTGTGGGCAAAATTTTTGTTTTATTCCCCCTTTAAATTTCAGTGGAACTGTTGCAGTGGAAAGGGGGATTTCTGTTATTTATTTCTCAGCAGTTACTCTGTGTGTGTGTGTGTGTGTGTGTGTGTGTGTGTGTGTGTGTGTGTGTGTGTGTGTGTGTGTGTGTGTGTGTGTGTGTGTGTGTGTGTGTGTGTGTGTGTGTGTGTGGTGAACTTGTAGAGATATTCACTTATCTTGGCAGTGATGTACGAGTCTCTTGTACATGTCTGTGGGTCCTCAGCCTTTGAGATGGAGAGACTCCTTGGAATAGCTTATGGAGTTATGAGGTTGTTTATGGAGTTAAAATTGTCTCATTAATATTTGTAAATGCACGCAGGGTGATCTACAAATAATCATTTATTTGCAAATGTGTTCAGATATCCACAAATGCAAATTTCATATTTGTAACTTGTAAATTGGTCTTTGCAAATAATGTTGTATTAGCAAATATAAAACTTAATTTGTAAAAAAAAAAAAAAAAAAAAAATTACATTTGTAAACTAGAAATTGTATTTGTGAATTGAGTTTCAGCATTTGTGGATCACCAATTACACGCATTCATCGCTTTCCTCTGCGACGTCATTTTGAGACATTCTTTTCGCGAACAGATCCACAAAAATGCTGACTGATTCACAAATACACATGCACACTGGCTGTCCACTAGATGGCAGTGTGGTTCCATTCATTGATGTGGCAAGCTGAAACTTTATGCTCCCGGATGACTCTTTAATCGTGATCGTTACTGAGTATTTCAAATGCTTATCGCAAAGCGTTCTCTTTTTTTACGACATAATGCAAGTTTTATAAGTCTGCGGACACTGATCTATATGTTACAGATAGAAATCAGTTTCCTCGGATCCGCGGAGCCTGGCTGTTGCGACAGTTGTCGTAAAGGGGGACTGGTTGGTTGCTGCGGTGGCGCTGTGTGGCTCCTGTGCGAAGCTTAGCTAAATGTAGCAACTTTTAGAACTTTCAAGTTTTTAAAAGAAGAATTTTGCAGCATGTCTGTGTCACGGAGCACGCACAGGCGCAATGCTGTTTAATACGCTTATTTGAACCACTGCGTTAAAGAGTACAACACTAACACCCCCGCCCCTTTCCCATGATGAAATCCATGGACACATAATTTTAAAAAATAATTCAGCTTGCCACATCAATGAATGGAACCACACTGCCATCTAGTGGCTATCCAGTGTGCGTGTGTATTTGTGAATCAGTAGGCATTTGTTTGTGGATCTGTGTTTGCGAAAAGAATGTCTCAAAATGACGTTGCAGAGGAAAGCGATGAATGCGTGTAATTGGTGATCCACAAATGCTGAAACTCAATTCACAAATACAATTTCCAGTTTTACAAATGTAATTTTTTTTTTACAAATTAAGTTTAATATTTGCAAATACAACATTATTTGCAAGTTTTACAAATGTAATTTTTTTTTTTTTTTACAAATTAAGTTTTATTTACATATACAAATACATTATTTGCAAAGACCAATTTGCAAGTTACAAATATGAAATTTGCATTTGTGGATATCTGAACACATTTGCAAATCAATGATTATTTGTAGATCACCCTGTGTGCATTTACAAATATTAATGAGACAATTTTAACTCCATAGTTGTTGGCAAGGCTGATGCCCTTGCAGTAGAATGAAGGGCCGAGTCTTTAGGGTCCTGGTGCTTTTGAGATTTGGACTTGGTTATGAGACTTGGATGCTTACCAGTGACCTAAGGTGACAACTGATTTCTTAGTACTACGTCACTTTGAAAGGTCCTTGGGTAAAGCTGGAATGACTTTGTGACATTTGAAAGGTTACTTAGGGCGACTCAGATAAGGAGTCTCGCTTTGTGAGGGAACAGCTCAGATATTTTGGCCATGTGGCACGTTTCTCTCAGCATGATCCAAGATGCAGGTGTCTTTGTTGAGGGCGACAGCAGCTGAAGAAGATCAATGTTTCACTTGCCTGCAGATGGTGGGGTGTACCAGTTTTCTGCTTGGTTGTCTGCTCACAGACCTGACTTGTCTCTGTCTGTGGTATTGTGTGTGTTTGTTTTTGTGTGTGTTTGCTGGCTGTCTGCAAAAGCTATTAGGAAAATTGTATTGAATGCATGGAAATATGTTCTTTTAAAAACTGAACTGAATTGTAATCATCAAATATATAATAATGATGTGTTGACTTGTCATTTGAGGATCTTTGTGTTCAGTATAATTTCTATTTTCTTTTTTTTTTTATCTCCAGTTGAGAACTGCTATGAAAATGTATGGGGTACCATGGCAGACCCCATGAAAAGACCGCACACTCCTTAAACTGATGAATAGCACATGTGGATCTAAGGGTCTCATTTCTTGACTATATGTGCACATTCTAGAAGAGATGTATGTCCCGTTGCATGTGGATGCTAGCTCAAGAACCAACATTCCTAATTTACCCCCTGATTTTGACTGGGAAGCAGTTTAGGACTCTGTGCTTTGACGCTTCGTAAACTCTGCAATATGAAACTCAAAGCTGACCCGAACTGTACATTGTCCTGCAAACTCTATGGGTACTTTGGGGGGGGGGGGGTTGAGCTTTTGACTGTCCAGTTGTTTTATTTTTGGAAGAAAGTAAGAAAACAGTTTGTCCACGCTTTTACATGTTAATATTTTTTTGTCACCTGTGGTTTTATTTCCAAATGACATGTCTCAACTTAAGTTATGCAAAGCACAAGAAAAGGTCCTTCTGGCCGGTTTAACTGCCACCAAGAAGGTGGTTGCAATAAGGTGGAAATGCTCACATTCTCTCTTACCAGGTACTGTCTTTTATAGATGTAGCATATCAAAAGTTGTCTACTGCACGTGTACATAATACCACGGAGGAAACTATCATTCTCTGGAATCAAGTAGTGGTTGACCTTAAAGCCTTTTTGATGCGAGGCCGCCATTGGTGAGGTGTTAGTAGATTGGGGCCATGTTTCTGAGTGTGCAGATGTGGTACTTTCTGTGGGGTTGTCCTTGGCCTCTGTATGTTTATTTTTTCTTGTTTTATGTTATCATTTCTTGGTGTTTTTGTTTGTTACAAAGCTAAATAAATAAAAATTTAGCCACAAAAAAATTAGAATCATGTGTCCATTTGTCTTGCTTTTCATTTCATAACCAAAGTGCACATTTTTGTGTGTTTCAGAGATCAATAGAGTACGTAAGGACATGTACAGCGACACAGTGAATGGCCTTGTGGACAGACACCCGCTGGAGCTGCCTGAGCCCATGGGACCCATCGTCCACCTGCAAGAGAAACTGTTTGTGCCTGTCAAAGAATATCCTGATGTAAGTAAATGACTTACCGTACATTATTATCTTCTGTTTTCGCTGCTTTTTGCTTGGACTTCATAACTAATTTTGTTTTTCCTTTGCTCCTGGGTTTTTCTGGTATTTACTTTTGAAAGACACACACGCACACTTATTTGTCATGACCATCTTGGTTGTTGTACCCAATTTTCTGGTGGCTGCAGCAAAGACAGGATTGTTAATGAATTGCCACTAAATGTCTATCAGACTGCAGTTTAAGGAAAAGGAAAGAATGTCAGCGTGCTCATAGGCCACCTCAGAAATAAAGTAGTGCTGAGAGGAGTGACAAGAAAACTGCTTGACCAGAGCAAAATTGGCTAATGAGTGACGTTGCTTAGTCAGGATTAGCAATGACCATCCATCTAGTCAGACACATGCACTGTTGTACACACAGTAGAGACAGAAGAATTCACAATGGTGACAACAACAACATGAGAAATAAAAGTATAATGGATTCGTCAGAACTGGTGTGTGTGTGTGTGTGTGTGTGTGTGTGTGTGTGTGTGTGTGTGTGTGTGTGCATACTGTAGGTGGGAAATCGATATTGCAAGTTGTGTGCGTGTGCATACTGTAGGTGGGAAATCGATATTGCAAGTTGTGTGCGTGTGCACAAGGTTTGAACTATGTTGCTTATGTCTTCCTGGTAATCTTTGGTGCACACATGGATGGCCATCAAGTTTTAGAGCAGCGTTTTTCTTCGTAATTCCAGTAGCTTGCAGACAGGAAATGAATGAATGGAGGGAGGTTACAAAAGATTTAGAGACACTGCAGAGAAGCGCAAATGCCACCCAGGCATGGATTTTATTTTCCCCTTGACAAAATTGATAAAAGGCACCAAGACAGCTGGGATCAGCTTAGCTGTAGTTGACCTCAGACCAGTTCCAGCTTCTAGGCAGCAGTTACTGTAAATCAGCCAAGTTTATCCCGTTTCACCT